>NW_027526214.1:28981246-29038587 GCF_048455015.1 Haemaphysalis longicornis
GAATTCTGTCGTCACTGGTGCCGATCTCCGATCTCCAGCTAACAGTGACTATTAAAACCACAAAAATGTCATCCTTTTCGTACTCTCAGCTCCTGTAACCGACATTTCCAGCTGTTCAGGCTGCAGAGCACGTGTAACTTCTACTCTGCAGACGTAGATATTTTTAAAAGCTCGCTCAATCAGTTCAGACACTTGCAGAATTCTCATTCGCTAAAATGCTCCTTCTTATTCTTCTACATAGAACTATGTAGAATATGTCTTTACTGCGTCATACTGAATGGATCTTGTTCTAGTTATAGCCACTTCTTATTACCTGCTTGCCTTACTGTAAGGAGAGTATGCTGTTTATATGACTCTTTTGTTGTTTTGCTTTTGATGGATTGCTGTTATAAGGTTACACGATCATCTTTAGTGTGCAGATGTCCGGCTTCATCGGTACGATGTAATTACCAATTCTGTTGTATCATGCCAGTTTTGTTTGTGTTTATTGCATGTAGTGTATCCCCTATCTACGTTTTGTAGTGGTTTCTACGGTATACTTTGTAATATACATTTAAAGTATTTTTTTCTTCTCTTTTATCTTATACGCTGTCAAATTGTTCTTTCTTTTCACCTTTTGTTTTCGTTTTTTTTCACCTGTATCCATCTGTGTACTAGCACCAAGGCCTCACGGCTGTTCCTGAGCACAATAAATATACACTATTGATTGATGGATTGATTATTATATTATTATTATTAATACTATAACTATGTATGTATGTTAATTGTTTCGATATTCACTTGTGTATCTAAGTTTTATGCCTTCATTGTGGCGTGATCTTTAGCTAATATCTTTTTCCGGTCTACATGTTTCCGTGTACAGAGTTTTAATCATGCCTTGTTGTATTACACTTGTAGTCTCCATAGCAGTCAGCAGTGTCTTATTGCTATGCATTGATTGCAATGCCTTGTTTGCATATGTGCTCGGGTCATGTGCGTGTGTCGGCGTGTGTGTATCTCAAAGAGTCTCATTCTCGTTCAGACTATACAATGCTATTTTCTACATTTCTCTGAGATATACACTTTTCTTTCTTTCCGCACCAGCACATCGTTCCTTGACACACTAATGAACAATTAATTGGTTGTTTCATTCATCATTTTTATTATCTCTGCGATTTGTTGGTCTGATCATTTATGTCTATACTCCTGCCATTGTTTTTTTTTTCTCGCTATTGTTCTGTCAAACTTGTTGCTCTATTTGCTGTGTGTCTCGACAAGATGGGACATCGCAAAGGCATCGCTCGTTTTAGGGTAATACTTTATTGCAGTGTTACTTTTCAAAAATCAAAACCCTCGTTTTATATGTAAATTCTGTCTCCATCGTGTGCACTGTGTATTTTGTTGTATATTTCCTTTTTCAAGTGCCTTGAAAGTTTCGCTGGCCGAGTGCCATAGCTTGCAACGCTGTTTTTTTTTTTTTGCTTTTCTGTCATATCGGGGATTTTGTGTGTTGTGCCGTGCTCTCTTACGTTTCTTTTAATATAGTATTGTATATGGTGTGCCAGCACCAAGACCTTAGGGTTGTTCCTGGGCACTGAAAATAAAGGTTGATTGATTGATTGATTGATAATATTACCATTATAAATAATTTATTATTATTATTATTACCTATTCATTGATTGATAGATAAAGATATTGATTGATTTTGTATCCTCTGTTCACACGTGGCCACTTGAGCTTGAAGTGATGACAAGACAACTTTCTTTTTTATATATTCCTCTTATTCCATGTCTGGTTTTCTTTACATGTACATTTCTTCAATGCTCCTTTTTTAATAATCTATCTTTTTTCCCACCGCTTCCGCATAACAGAACTTTGTTAACATTTATATTTATTTTGGAAATTATCTCTGTATGACGACCACTGGTGTGATGTCAGTTGCCTTACTGCAAGGCACTGTAATTGTTTTTGTGTGTATGTTTATGTGTATGTGTATGTTTGTGTTTTCTGTGGGTGCATGTATATTCTGGCGTACGGCAGTGAGTAATTTTTGTGTGCGTCTGTCAGTGTCGCTGTCCTTTAATAGCATTACCGGTGAAGTGTGGGCATCTTACATTGCTTTTTTTTTCTCGTTTTTTCTCCGTGCGCCAACACAAAGGCCCTCGGCCTGTGCCTGGGCACGTTATAAGGCAATTCATTGCTTTATTGATTGATTACTATTGTATATTTGCTCTTACTTGATAAGCGTTTGCAGTCGGGCTTTGATAAACCAATCGTGGCTTTGCTGGGTAGCTATCTAAGCAACCGGTTAAATTTCGTTAGCGTTAATGGGCAGACGTCTTCTATGTATAGGTCAACAAGCGGTGCGACCCTATCTTGTTCTCTATTTGTGGGAATGATGTGACAGTCGCAATTAAGAAGTCTTCTTTTCTTCTCGATGCTGACGACATCAAAATATTCAGACGTATAAAGTCCGTCGATGACTGGGATGCCCTGCAGCAAGATAAATTCTATTTTGCCAACAGGTGCTAAGACACAGACTAAACCTTAATTCGGCGAAAACAAAGGTCATTTTTTATACCCCAAAATCGAACCCCATTTTTTTTTCGCTACAGTATTGATGACGGTTTTCTGTGTAGAGTCGACGAGATCAAAGACCTCGGACTGCTCTTCGACAGCGCCTTAACTTTCTCGCCTCATGTAACTCAACTGACTCGGCGGGCACTCCGCCGAGTCAGTTGAGTTACATGAAACTGCTGAGTTGAGTCAATCGACGCTGCCAACTGTACGCCTTCAAGAAATATACAATCTCTACTGCCATATCATTGACCGGTTTCATACACCCGTTCGGTCTGACATGTGCGACCTTCTGACTTTTGTCTCTCCCTGACTTCGGTATTACCAGTTTTAATTTTATTTTTATTGCCCTATTTCCGTTTATCTTGCTCGACTGTGTTACTGTTCCCACTCATATATATCTGCACGCTTGTATTGTGAAAATTTTATGAAACCGTGTTTTATCGTTTCGTAATTGTTCGAACTGTACTGTTCCGAAATCACTGAATTTGTTAAATGACCTTTACTTTTCGTTAAAGTTTTTTTTCTTCGCGTGTATTGTGTTCTTCTTCTCACGCGTTGATGTATTTGTGTCGTCAACTGTCTTCTTAAGTGCGCCAGAACAAAGGCTACGGCTGCACCTAGGCACTATAATATAGAGATTGATTGTTTGATTGATTGATTATAAATAATATAAATATTTTATTACGGTTCTAGATAAAATTTCGCTTGAAGTGATGAATTCGTTTATCCATAAGTTCTCCATTATGTCTGACAGGCAATTTGGCTTTGTGCAAGGCAGGGCCACAATTGCGCTTTTGGAAGAATTTGCCGATGAGTTGTGTACGTCTTTTGAACATAACCGATTTGGCAGCGCTAAGTTTCTCGACGTATCCAAAGCCTCTGATACAGTTTCTCACGACATATTACTCCGAAAATTATACCTTATCGGCTTCAGGGGACCCTTTCATGCTGTACTTAAGAAATACCTTGCAGACACGTAAAAATGGGTGTTATAGGTAATACATACACAAGCACCAGACTGCCGCTTGATGCCGGTGTCCCACAGGAATCAGTTTTATCTCCTCTCCTCTTGAATTCGTTTGTAAATAATTTCGTGTCAATAATCCCAAATGGGGAAGTGTTTCAGTACGCGGATGACATTGTCCTCCTAACAAAGCATGTTAAAAATAAATGATCAATTGAGCAACAACAGCAATCAGTATACAAAGCTATGTCTTGGTTCTCAAAAACAACCTCACCATCAATCAGGGCGAGAATACAGCCATGTGTTTCAAAGATCCCCTGAAAGTATGAGGGATGGACTTGCTGGTATTTCTGCATCACCATGACTGCACATCCTGTCAATGCTCTCCCGTGGAATACACCAATACAGTGAAATATCTGGGAATTCATTTGGACAGTGATTTGTCGTGGCAAAATCATAGTGCTTGCGTCTGCTAAAAATGTAGGTCTGTGGCGTGTTTACAATTCAATGTAAGAAGCTTAGTGCCTTTCCCAATTAAAAAGATGATAGTCCATGCGCTTGCATATAGTGTTTAGATATGAAATAACGGTTTTTGGTTTCTGCTACAGAGTTTGGCAAGACAGAATAAATTACCTGTTAAAAATATATTAAAAAGTGTGGCTTACAATAGAACTTTATCTTTGGGCAAAGACCTTTTTTCCGAACTTGGTTTTCATTCATTTTAATCTTTACTGACTTCTACCGTAGTACTGCGTCATTACTGGACTGATGAAATTAGGCTCCCTCATATCGCTCCGCGTCAGCTGCGCAAAAAAACACGCTTTGTTGTTCCGCGCTTTTCAACTACATAAGGAGTAGCGAGATGATGTGTGTACATCCCAAACATTTTTACAACTTTCCGGATTAATTTTTTTCTGTGAAATCGCGATCTGAATTGAAATTGTTATTGCTTCTGCCCCAAGAGTAAAATGTACGTATATAGTCTCATTTTCCTGCGTTGTGATCTGTGTTCACTACTGTTAGGAGTATACGATGTTTCTGCTTCGATTCACTGTAAATGTAAGTTCTATTTCCTCATCACTTTTCTCCTTGCAAGGTTGAAGTGTTTATTTTTTCTAATTCAAGAGTCGCATGTGAATATGTTTTTCTGGTATTTTTGTTTGTTTCCTGGTGTTTTACTATTTCGTATGTAGTGTGCTGCTACTTTACTCCCATTCGCTGTGAATTTATTCAGTATTACTAATTAGTTTTCTGTTTAAATGTTGGATATTGTACAGTTACAAAGAAATAACATGTCTTCCTTACGATGGAGGGCCACATAACACAAACCACTAATGGCTTAGATGCGCCCGTTTCGCAGTAGCCTTTCTTTGGTGAATATAAATATTATTACTAATCAATCAATCAATCAATCAATCAACCTTTATTTTTGGTGCCCAGGAACAACCCTAGGGTCTTGGTACTGGTACACCATGTACAAGCATTCATAAAAACAAACTAAAATCAAGACAACACAACACAGAAAACCATATATATGAAAGAAACAATAAGATAAAAATAGTTACAGAGATCCCAGAAAGCAAAACAGCAAAACAGCAAAAAAAAGGAAGCCTAGTGTTAGAAGCCATGACATGCGGCCAGCAAAACGTTGAAGGCACGTGAAAAATTGAAAATACACAAGCAAATACTCAATGCACATGACGGAGATAGATTATACACATAAAACAAAGGTTTTGTAACAAAATTTTAGGAAGTTTCAAAATGGAAAAACGAAGTTCAGCGTTACAAGCACCGACACTTACACCGACAGAAATTCAAGCAACACAAAATCAGGAAAAGTGAAAAACAAACAAGCAAGATGATGATTTGCATAAAATAAATACGGAACAGAAATACGGCATATTGTCACGAAGCCAAGGACGACGCAGTTGTCTTGCAGGAGAAACAAGTTTATTGGAGCGAACTTGTGCTCCCCTAACAACTCAAAAGAATACAGAGGCGGCAAAGCAGCGGTCAACAAAGTGACTTGCGTCAGCGAGCGTCGCAGAATCGAATCCCCGGCGTCCGCACTGCAGGCTTTTTATCTTTCGGCGCGCGTGGTTCTCGAAACGTCGATTCGCATCGAGAACATAGTAGATCCAAGAAGATTATTCTGGGCTGTTCACGTTAGATCGGAATGCTCTCCCTATCACAACACATGCGGCACAGAAAGAAAGAATGGAACACGCGCTTCCCTTGGCGCAGAGATAACGCAGACCGGCACAGCCGGGCGGTAAAAGCAAAACACAAATAAACAAACCCAATGTATGGTTCGCGGCATAACCCCCCCTCTAAGAGTGCATCGACCCGATGCTAACATAAGCGACAGTCCGAACAAATGAAAATAAAAGTTCGTCATCGTCCGTAAAAAGGTTTTAGGCGAACCACGTGGATGACTTCAGGCCGCCTGCGTTGTCGTGATGTGCCGGAGTCACCATCAGGGATCACTTCGTAGGTAAGTTGGCCAACACGTCGTAGAATCTGGTAGGGTCCGAAATAGCGTCGCAGGAGCTTCTCACTGAGTCCGCGTCGTCGGATGGGAGTCCAAACCCACACACGATCCCCTGGTTGGTACTCGGCGTCTCGGCGTCGGAGGTTGTAGCGGCCCTCATCCAACAGCTGCTGGTCCGTTATACGAACTCGAGCGAGCTGGCGGGCCTCTTCCGCACGTTGAAGATATCCGTGGACGTCGGCGTTGAGGTCGTCGTCTTCTACGTGCGGAAGCATGGCGTCGAGCATCGTAGTCGGCCTTCTACCGTAGACAAGCTCGAACGGCGTCAGCTGCGTCGTCTCCTGGATAGCCGTGTTGTACGCAAACGTGACATACGGGAGCACTTCGTCCCAAGTCTTGTGTTCAACGTCAACGTACATTGACAGCATATCAGCGATTGTCTTGTTCAGACGTTCTGTTAGTCCGTTCGATTGGGGGTGGTACGCCGTCGTTCTTCGGTGATCCGTGTTGCTGTAGCGTAATACTCCTTGCATCAGCTCCGCAGTAAATGCCGTCCGCGGTCTGTGATTAGGACTTCCGGGGCTCCATGTCGCAGCACCACTTGGCTTATAAAGAACTTGGCCACTTCTTGTGCAGTCCCCCTCGGAAGAGCGGCGGTCTCGGCGTAGCGCGTCATGTAGTCTGTCGCTACGACAATCCACCTGTTCTGTGATCGTGACGTAGGGAACGGGCCTAAAAGGTCCATTCCAATCTGTTGAAATGGTCTCGATGGGACGGCGATCGGTTGTAGAAGTCCGGCGGGTCTTGTCGGCGGCGTTTTTCGTCGCTGGCAGTCACGGCAGCTCCGGACGTAGTGGGTGACGTCAGAGGTAAGGCCGGGCCAGTAGTACCTCGCCTTGATTTTTCCAATAGTGCGGGCTGTGCCGAGATGTCCGGAAGACGGGTCGTCGTGGCACGCTTCCAAAATTTCGTCACGAAGGTCCGCGGGGATGACGAGAGGGTAATTCGCTCTTGTTCCGGGGCTGAAATTCTTCTTCACGAGGACGGAGTTTCTCAGGCAGAATGCTGGTAAGCTGCGTTTGAAGGTTCTAGGAACGGCAACGTTGCATCCCTCGAGGTACTCGATTATGACGCGTAAGTCGGGGTCGGCATGCTGCTGGGCGGCTAGGTCGCTCTCCGTCACGATCCCGAAGAACGCGCTGTCTTCATCAGAGTCTTGTGGTGGTGGGTCGACGGGGGCGCGGGACAGGCAGTCGGCGTCGGAGTGTTTCCTGCCGGATTTATAAACGACTGTAACGTCGAACTCCTGCAGGCGCAAGCTCCACCGCCCAAGACGGCCAGAGGGGTCCTTCAAATTGGCGAGCCGACACAGCGCATGGTGGTCTGTTACAACCTTGAATGGCCTTCCATACACGTATGGGCGAAATTTTGAAATCGCCCATATAATAGCCAGGCACTCTTTCTCAGAGGCAGAATAGTTTTTCTCCTCCTTCGACAGACCACGGCTGGCATAGGCGATTACCCTTTCGCAGCCGCTTTGCTTTTGGACAAGGACGGCACCCAAGCCTATATCACTGGCGTCCGTGTGCATTTCCGTTTCGGCATTTTCGTCGAAATGAGCGGGCACGGGCGGGCTTTGCAGGTGTTTTTGCAGCTCGCAGAATGCTTTTTCTTGCTCGTTTTCCCAGCTGAAAGGGGTGCTGTCTTTCGTGAAGCGCGTGAGTGGCTCTGCAATGCGTGCAAAGTTTGCGACGAAGCGCCGGTAGTATGCGCACAGCCCGAGAAATCTTCGCACGCCCTTCTTGTCTTTCGGCCTAGGGAAGTTCGCGATAGCTGAAGTTTTTGCCGGGTCAGGTAGGACTCCCGCGGCGTTGATGACGTGGCCCAAGAACTTGAGTTCCTCTTATGCGAAACGGCACTTTTCAGGCTTCAGCGTCAACCCCGACGTACGAAGTGCCTCGAGTACAGACTCCAACCTTGCAAGGTGTTCGTCGAAAGTCCGGGCGAATACCACTACGTCGTCGAGGTATACGAGGCAGGTGTGCCACTTAAGGCCAGCTAGCACAGTGTCCATGACTCTTTGAAACGTCGCTGGTGCTGCGCACAGCCCAAACGGCATCACCTTGAACTCGTATAGGCCGTCTGGGGTTATAAATGCAGTCTTCTCTCGGTCTCTCTCGTCCACTTCAATTTGCCAGTAGCCGGTCTTCAGGTCCATCGATGAGAAGTACTTCGCGTGGCAGAGGTGGTCGAGGGCATCGTCGATTCGGGGGAGGGGGTACACGTCCTTTTTCGTGATTTTGTTCAGTCGCCGGTAGTCAACACAAAACCTTAATGTGCCGTCTTTTTTCTTTACGAGTACGACGGGCGCAGCCCAGGGGCTTTTCGATGGCTGTATAATGTCGTCGCTGAGCATGTCGTCGACTTGAGTCCGGATGGCTTCCCGTTCGTGTGAAGAGACGCGGTACGGTGACTGTCGGGTAGGTCGGGCTCCATCTTCGGTTATTATTCGGTGCTTCGCTAGAGGGGTCTGACGTAGTTTTGCGCTCGACGAAAAACATTCGCTATAGCGACGCAGCAAAGCCAATAATTTGTTTCGTTGTTCTTGCGGTAGCGCCGGATTCACGTGCAAGGGCTGCGGGAGCTTGAAGGTTTCTACGGGTGTGCGTTCAAAGTCGGCGACCGCGATCACGTCACTTGCTTCTTGCGCTTCTTCGAGGAATGCAATTGCCGCGTCCTTGTTTAAATGCTGGTACTCCTCGGTGAAATTAGTAACCAGAATGTGGGATTGGTGTTCCTTGAAGCGCGCAATGCCTCTTGCGACCGACACACCACGGTCGAGAAGCACCTTTGATCAGTGTCTACGATAGCGTCGACGTCAGGAGCAGCATCTTCACAGTAGACTGCGACCATCAAGCTTGCGCGGGGTGGCAGGGTGACATGATCATCGGCAATCCTTACAGCAGCACGTCGTTCGGGGTTCGGTTCCGGCGTCATGGAGTGATTGGGGAAAAAAGTTATTGACTTGGTCTGCAGATCGATTATTGCCCCGTTGTCCATCAAAAAGTCCATCCCAAGAATTACGTCGCGGGAGCAGTTAGGCAGAATGACGAACGCCGCAGGGTACGTTGTGCCGTCTATGGTGACGCGCGATGTGCACGTTCCGCTTGGCGTCACGAGGTGGCCTCCTGCTGTGCGTATGTGCGGACCGTCCCATCTGGTCATAACTTTCTTCAGTTTAGACGCAAATGGTCCGCTCATTACCGAATAGTCAGCTCTCGTGTCTACGAGGGCGACTACGTCAAAGCCGTCGATGAACACCTTGACGTCAGAAGCAGTCTTCCTCGAGTTTCGGGTTCGTCGGGGCGTCGTATCTCTGCTTGTACGTGTTGACGGTCGGGCAGTGTGCATCGTCGTTGTCGTCGTCTTCTCAACGGACGTCTCGGTCAGGTCGGGTACGCGTCGCGCCGTGTAGCTGTCGTCGTGTTCAGGAGACTCGTTAGGGCTGGGTCGGGTCGTAGGGATGAGGGCATGTCGTGAATGATGGTCTTCAGCGAGTCGCTGCGTCGTTGGAGGGTTTTCATTTTTCCGCCGTTGTGCAACTTTACCTCCCGAAGTTGCTGCTTTTAGTTTCCCCCGCGTGGGCTGGGGGACCTTCCACGTGAGAAGTCAGCATTGCTACGGCGGTTCGGCGATTGGTACGGGTAGGGCGATGGCGAGCGGTTGAAACGGGATGGGCCACGGCTGGTTTCAGATAGATACTCGTCGATCTCACGTGGTCGTTGGCCAGGGAGAGGGCGAGGTGCGTCGACGGAGAAACCACGCAGTCCGAGTCTCTTGTATGGGCAGCGACGGTAGATGTGGTCGGCCTCTCCGCAGTGGTAGCACAGAGGACGATTATCGGGAGTTCGCCATACGTCCGTCTTCCTCGGCGTCTGGTTTCGGGCTACCGGGGGTCGGGCGGGTGACAGTGGGCGGCGGTACGGCGGGGCCTCTTGACGGCGTGTTGGGGCAGGGCGGGGTCGACGAACAGCCGCAGAGTAGGTCATAGCCTCGGGCTCGCGGGGTGCTTCGGACGGCACAGAAGTTCCCAAAGCCTGCTGTACTTCTTCCCGGATCACGTCGGTCAGTGAAGTGACTTGAGGTTCTGGTGTCGTCATCGGGAAAAGTTTCCGCAGCTCCTCCCTTACCACTGCGCGGATAGTGTCGCGTAGTGAGTCGGAGTTAATAGCGCTGGCACCAATCGTCTCCGAAACCAGCGCATTGATTGGGCGGTCGTATTGCCTCGTTCGGATTTCGAGCGTCTTCTCCATCGCGGCGGCCTCAGACGCGAATTCGGACACGGTCTTGGGGGGGTTGCGAACAAGGCACGCGAAGAGCTCTTGCTTCACACCTCGCATCAGAAACCGTAGTTTCTTTTCCTCCGTCATTCCTGGGTCCGCACGGCGAAAAAGTCGCTTCATTTCCTCGACGAAGATTACGACTCCTTCGTTCGGGTGTTGCGTTCGAGTTTCCAGTAAAATCGCAGCTCGTTCTTTTCTCACAACGGTCGTGAAGGTCTTAAGGAACTCGCTTTTGAATTGCGTCCAGTCGGTCAAGGCGCTCTCGTGGTTTTCAAACCAAGTTCGAGCTGCATCCTCCAAGTAAAAGAAAACATGCCGGAAGGTTTCTTCCTCGTCCCACCTGTTGAAGATCCGCACGCGCTGCAGCTTCTCCAACCATTCCTCTGGGTCTTCAGCAGGGGCTCCCCGGAACGATGGCGGTTCCCGGGGCTGCTGCAGCATGATTGGCGACGTTGTTTCTTGTACCATGGTGTTGGTTGCAGCGTTCCTTCTCTTGGGTCCTTCTGGCATCAAACCGAACTCGGGTGGTAAATCTTGCAGGCGGGGGCTGGCTCTTGTTGGACTGGCTTGGCGGCTTCTCGAGGTTGTAGTGGGCATGAAGGGTGCGTACCCAGCACCTCCACCAGATGTCACGAAGCCAAGGACGACGCAGTTGTCTTGCAGGAGAAACAAGTTTATTGGAGCGAACTTGTGCTCCCCTAACAACTCAAAAGAATACAGAGGCGGCGAAGCAGCGGTCAACAAAGTTACTTGCGTCAGCGAGCGTCGCAGAATAGAATCCCCGGCGTCCGCACTGCAGGCTTTTAATCTTTCGGCGCGCGTGGTTCTCGAAACGTCGATTCGCATCGAGAACATAGTAGATCCAAGAAGATTATTCTGGGCTGTTCACGTTAGATCGGAATGCTCTCCCTATCACAACACATGCGGCACAGAAAGAAAGAATGGAACACGCGCTTCCCTTGGCGCAGAGATAACGCAGACCGGCACAGCCGGGCGGTAAAAGCAAAACACAAATAAACAAACCCAATGTATGGTTCGCGGCATAACCCCCCCTCTAAGAGTGCATCGACCCGATGCTAACATAAGCGACAGTCCGAACAAATGAAAATAAAAGTTCGTCATCGTCCGTAAAAAGGTTTTAGGCGAACCACGTGGATGACTTCAGGCCGCCTGCGTTGTCGTGATGTGCCGGAGTCACCATCAGGGATCACTTCGTAGGTAAGTTGGCCAACACGTCGTAGAATCTGGTAGGGTCCGAAATAGCGTCGCAGGAGCTTCTCACTGAGTCCGCGTCGTCGGATGGGAGTCCAAACCCACACACGATCCCCTGGTTGGTACTCGGCGTCTCGGCGTCGGAGGTTGTAGCGGCCCTCATCCAACAGCTGCTGGTCCGTTATACGAACTCGAGCGAGCTGGCGGGCCTCTTCCGCACGTTGAAGATATCCGTGGACGTCGGCGTTGAGGTCGTCGTCTTCTACGTGCGGAAGCATGGCGTCGAGCATCGTAGTCGGCCTTCTACCGTAGACAAGCTCGAACGGCGTCAGCTGCGTCGTCTCCTGGATAGCCGTGTTGTACGCAAACGTGACATACGGGAGCACTTCGTCCCAAGTCTTGTGTTCAACGTCAACGTACATTGACAGCATATCAGCGATTGTCTTGTTCAGACGTTCTGTTAGTCCGTTCGATTGGGGGTGGTACGCCGTCGTTCTTCGGTGATCCGTGTTGCTGTAGCGTAATACTCCTTGCATCAGCTCCGCAGTAAATGCCGTCCGCGGTCTGTGATTAGGACTTCCGGGGCTCCATGTCGCAGCACCACTTGGCTTATAAAGAACTTGGCCACTTCTTGTGCAGTCCCCCTCGGAAGAGCGGCGGTCTCGGCGTAGCGCGTCATGTAGTCTGTCGCTACGACAATCCACCTGTTCTGTGATCGTGACGTAGGGAACGGGCCTAAAAGGTCCATTCCAATCTGTTGAAATGGTCTCGATGGGACGGCGATCGGTTGTAGAAGTCCGGCGGGTCTTGTCGGCGGCGTTTTTCGTCGCTGGCAGTCACGGCAGCTCCGGACGTAGTGGGTGACGTCAGAGGTAAGGCCGGGCCAGTAGTACCTCGCCTTGATTTTTCCAATAGTGCGGGCTGTGCCGAGATGTCCGGAAGACGGGTCGTCGTGGCACGCTTCCAAAATTTCGTCACGAAGGTCCGCGGGGATGACGAGAGGGTAATTCGCTCTTGTTCCGGGGCTGAAATTCTTCTTCACGAGGACGGAGTTTCTCAGGCAGAATGCTGGTAAGCTGCGTTTGAAGGTTCTAGGAACGGCAACGTTGCATCCCTCGAGGTACTCGATTATGACGCGTAAGTCGGGGTCGGCATGCTGCTGGGCGGCTAGGTCGCTCTCCGTCACGATCCCGAAGAACGCGCTGTCTTCATCAGAGTCTTGTGGTGGTGGGTCGACGGGGGCGCGGGACAGGCAGTCGGCGTCGGAGTGTTTCCTGCCGGATTTATAAACGACTGTAACGTCGAACTCCTGCAGGCGCAAGCTCCACCGCCCAAGACGGCCAGAGGGGTCCTTCAAATTGGCGAGCCGACACAGCGCATGGTGGTCTGTTACAACCTTGAATGGCCTTCCATACACGTATGGGCGAAATTTTGAAATCGCCCATATAATAGCCAGGCACTCTTTCTCAGAGGCAGAATAGTTTTTCTCCTCCTTCGACAGACCACGGCTGGCATAGGCGATTACCCTTTCGCAGCCGCTTTGCTTTTGGACAAGGACGGCACCCAAGCCTATATCACTGGCGTCCGTGTGCATTTCCGTTTCGGCATTTTCGTCGAAATGAGCGGGCACGGGCGGGCTTTGCAGGTGTTTTTGCAGCTCGCAGAATGCTTTTTCTTGCTCGTTTTCCCAGCTGAAAGGGGTGCTGTCTTTCGTGAAGCGCGTGAGTGGCTCTGCAATGCGTGCAAAGTTTGCGACGAAGCGCCGGTAGTATGCGCACAGCCCGAGAAATCTTCGCACGCCCTTCTTGTCTTTCGGCCTAGGGAAGTTCGCGATAGCTGAAGTTTTTGCCGGGTCAGGTAGGACTCCCGCGGCGTTGATGACGTGGCCCAAGAACTTGAGTTCCTCTTATGCGAAACGGCACTTTTCAGGCTTCAGCGTCAACCCCGACGTACGAAGTGCCTCGAGTACAGACTCCAACCTTGCAAGGTGTTCGTCGAAAGTCCGGGCGAATACCACTACGTCGTCGAGGTATACGAGGCAGGTGTGCCACTTAAGGCCAGCTAGCACAGTGTCCATGACTCTTTGAAACGTCGCTGGTGCTGCGCACAGCCCAAACGGCATCACCTTGAACTCGTATAGGCCGTCTGGGGTTATAAATGCAGTCTTCTCTCGGTCTCTCTCGTCCACTTCAATTTGCCAGTAGCCGGTCTTCAGGTCCATCGATGAGAAGTACTTCGCGTGGCAGAGGTGGTCGAGGGCATCGTCGATTCGGGGGAGGGGGTACACGTCCTTTTTCGTGATTTTGTTCAGTCGCCGGTAGTCAACACAAAACCTTAATGTGCCGTCTTTTTTCTTTACGAGTACGACGGGCGCAGCCCAGGGGCTTTTCGATGGCTGTATAATGTCGTCGCTGAGCATGTCGTCGACTTGAGTCCGGATGGCTTCCCGTTCGTGTGAAGAGACGCGGTACGGTGACTGTCGGGTAGGTCGGGCTCCATCTTCGGTTATTATTCGGTGCTTCGCTAGAGGGGTCTGACGTAGTTTTGCGCTCGACGAAAAACATTCGCTATAGCGACGCAGCAAAGCCAATAATTTGTTTCGTTGTTCTTGCGGTAGCGCCGGATTCACGTGCAAGGGCTGCGGGAGCTTGAAGGTTTCTACGGGTGTGCGTTCAAAGTCGGCGACCGCGATCACGTCACTTGCTTCTTGCGCTTCTTCGAGGAATGCAATTGCCGCGTCCTTGTTTAAATGCTGGTACTCCTCGGTGAAATTAGTAACCAGAATGTGGGATTGGTGTTCCTTGAAGCGCGCAATGCCTCTTGCGACCGACACACCACGGTCGAGAAGCACCTTTGATCAGTGTCTACGATAGCGTCGACGTCAGGAGCAGCATCTTCACAGTAGACTGCGACCATCAAGCTTGCGCGGGGTGGCAGGGTGACATGATCATCGGCAATCCTTACAGCAGCACGTCGTTCGGGGTTCGGTTCCGGCGTCATGGAGTGATTGGGGAAAAAAGTTATTGACTTGGTCTGCAGATCGATTATTGCCCCGTTGTCCATCAAAAAGTCCATCCCAAGAATTACGTCGCGGGAGCAGTTAGGCAGAATGACGAACGCCGCAGGGTACGTTGTGCCGTCTATGGTGACGCGCGATGTGCACGTTCCGCTTGGCGTCACGAGGTGGCCTCCTGCTGTGCGTATGTGCGGACCGTCCCATCTGGTCATAACTTTCTTCAGTTTAGACGCAAATGGTCCGCTCATTACCGAATAGTCAGCTCTCGTGTCTACGAGGGCGACTACGTCAAAGCCGTCGATGAACACCTTGACGTCAGAAGCAGTCTTCCTCGAGTTTCGGGTTCGTCGGGGCGTCGTATCTCTGCTTGTACGTGTTGACGGTCGGGCAGTGTGCATCGTCGTTGTCGTCGTCTTCTCAACGGACGTCTCGGTCAGGTCGGGTACGCGTCGCGCCGTGTAGCTGTCGTCGTGTTCAGGAGACTCGTTAGGGCTGGGTCGGGTCGTAGGGATGAGGGCATGTCGTGAATGATGGTCTTCAGCGAGTCGCTGCGTCGTTGGAGGGTTTTCATTTTTCCGCCGTTGTGCAACTTTACCTCCCGAAGTTGCTGCTTTTAGTTTCCCCCGCGTGGGCTGGGGGACCTTCCACGTGAGAAGTCAGCATTGCTACGGCGGTTCGGCGATTGGTACGGGTAGGGCGATGGCGAGCGGTTGAAACGGGATGGGCCACGGCTGGTTTCAGATAGATACTCGTCGATCTCACGTGGTCGTTGGCCAGGGAGAGGGCGAGGTGCGTCGACGGAGAAACCACGCAGTCCGAGTCTCTTGTATGGGCAGCGACGGTAGATGTGGTCGGCCTCTCCGCAGTGGTAGCACAGAGGACGATTATCGGGAGTTCGCCATACGTCCGTCTTCCTCGGCGTCTGGTTTCGGGCTACCGGGGGTCGGGCGGGTGACAGTGGGCGGCGGTACGGCGGGGCCTCTTGACGGCGTGTTGGGGCAGGGCGGGGTCGACGAACAGCCGCAGAGTAGGTCATAGCCTCGGGCTCGCGGGGTGCTTCGGACGGCACAGAAGTTCCCAAAGCCTGCTGTACTTCTTCCCGGATCACGTCGGTCAGTGAAGTGACTTGAGGTTCTGGTGTCGTCATCGGGAAAAGTTTCCGCAGCTCCTCCCTTACCACTGCGCGGATAGTGTCGCGTAGTGAGTCGGAGTTAATAGCGCTGGCACCAATCGTCTCCGAAACCAGCGCATTGATTGGGCGGTCGTATTGCCTCGTTCGGATTTCGAGCGTCTTCTCCATCGCGGCGGCCTCAGACGCGAATTCGGACACGGTCTTGGGGGGGTTGCGAACAAGGCACGCGAAGAGCTCTTGCTTCACACCTCGCATCAGAAACCGTAGTTTCTTTTCCTCCGTCATTCCTGGGTCCGCACGGCGAAAAAGTCGCTTCATTTCCTCGACGAAGATTACGACTCCTTCGTTCGGGTGTTGCGTTCGAGTTTCCAGTAAAATCGCAGCTCGTTCTTTTCTCACCACGGTCGTGAAGGTCTTAAGGAACTCGCTTTTGAATTGCGTCCAGTCGGTCAAGGCGCTCTCGTGGTTTTCAAACCAAGTTCGAGCTGCATCCTCCAAGTAAAAGAAAACATGCCGGAAGGTTTCTTCCTCGTCCCACCTGTTGAAGATCCGCACGCGCTGCAGCTTCTCCAACCATTCCTCTGGGTCTTCAGCAGGGGCTCCCCGGAACGATGGCGGTTCCCGGGGCTGCTGCAGCATGATTGGCGACGTTGTTTCTTGTACCATGGTGTTGGTTGCAGCGTTCCTTCTCTTGGGTCCTTCTGGCATCAAACCGAACTCGGGTGGTAAATCTTGCAGGCGGGGGCTGGCTCTTGTTGGACTGGCTTGGCGGCTTCTCGAGGTTGTAGTGGGCATGAAGGGTGCGTACCCAGCACCTCCACCAGATGTCACGAAGCCAAGGACGACGCAGTTGTCTTGCAGGAGAAACAAGTTTATTGGAGCGAACTTGTGCTCCCCTAACAACTCAAAAGAATACAGAGGCGGCGAAGCAGCGGTCAACAAAGTTACTTGCGTCAGCGAGCGTCGCAGAATAGAATCCCCGGCGTCCGCACTGCAGGCTTTTAATCTTTCGGCGCGCGTGGTTCTCGAAACGTCGATTCGCATCGAGAACATAGTAGATCCAAGAAGATTATTCTGGGCTGTTCACGTTAGATCGGAATGCTCTCCCTATCACAACACATGCGGCTCAGAAAGAAAGAATGGAACACGCGCTTCCCTTGGCGCAGAGATAACGCAGACCGGCGCAGCCGGGCGGTAAAAGCAAAACACAAATAAACAAACCCAATGTATGGTTCGCACCATACATTGACATATAGGCACTTAAAGGCACTTAAAGGCATGACATAAAGGCACTTAAGCTACAACAGTTTTCAATTCATTAGAGAACAAAGACAAAGAGCTCTGGAATATATCAAAACAATCGGAATATTCATTATATGCACATTGTATTCTGCAGATGGACGAGCATCGTTTACTTAAAGCATCTATTTTAAAAGTTCGAAATCTTCGGAAAAGTTTGTTCGGCAAGTTGACATTGATAAGTGCAACCAAGTCATCACACAAAATATCACCATGAAGAAGTTTATAAAGAAAGATAATGTCAGCTCTCATTCGTCGACACGAAAGGGAAGCAATACTTTTGAGACAAGACATGCTGCTGTTTGCGTCTTCTTTTACATGACGGAAACGGTGCCTAAAGATAGAAAGGAACTTATTTTGAACCCTTTAGATGCGGTCACTATTGGACTTGCAAGTTCCATTCCAAACAACAGAACCGTATTCGAGAAGAGGTAAGCACAGAGCCGAATACAACTTTAAGAAAGGAAGAGGACTTTTAAACTCTCTAGAATACCTGCAGACAGCACCCACACATCGAAGAGAGCGTCCGGTAATTTGTGTAACGTGGGAAGAGAAAGTCAGAGAAGAATCAAATAGTACTCCCAAGTCCCGAATTTCGGTCACCCTCGGCAGTGCAGTGCTTGCTATTTTATAGGAGTATTGCAGCTGTTGAGTTTTCCTACTATAGGAAACAACTTTCGTTTTTGAGGGGTTCAAAATTAAGTCGTTTTTGGTGCACCAACGATGGAATGACACGATATCAGCCTGAAGAGAATTACAGTCCTGAACATTACGCACTTCTCTGAAGATTTTCATATCATCAGCATATAACAAAAAAGAAGAATTTTTAATGGCAGAAGCAACATTGTTAATGAAAATGGAAAAAAGAAGGGGGCCCAGAACGGAGCCCTGGGGTACACCACTGGTTGCTTTGTACCTAAATGATGTTTGACCATTAACACTCACATAGCAATATCGCTCATGGAGATAGCAACGTATAAGACCCACAAAGGAAGCGTGAACATCTAACAGAATGAGCTTGGCAAGAAATAACGGGTGGTTGACTACATCAAAGGCCTTGCTCATGTCACAGTAGACCGCATCAAGCTGGCTTCTACCAATGACTGCTGGGACAGCCTGCTCCATGAAGCATGCGAGGTTTGTGGAAGTTGAGCGACCACGCATGAAGCCATGTTGATTAGGAATGAGGACGTGTTTAAGTGAGAAAGACAAGACCTTATGAAGAGATAACTCGAATATTTTAGAGGCAGAACAAAGAAGCGACACTGGCCTATAGTTCATGGGGTCGGTTTTTGGGCCTGACTTGAAAACAGGGAATACACGACAGATTTTTGCATGATCGAGGGTACATGCCAGACCAGAGACAGTTATTAAATATTGAGGTGAACACAGGAACAAATAAATTTGCATACGTTTTTAGAATTGCAGCAGGAATACCATCTCGCCCAGAAGAAAACGAGGGCTTTAGACGCTTGATGCTGGCCCGCACGATGTTCTCATCCAATTTGAAACAAGCGGAATAACCGTCCTGGTGACAAGAGACGCTGCCGTCATCACTACCACCGCTAAGCCCAAACAAAGAAGAAAACTGACGAGCAAAGCAGTCGGCCGCATCTGCAACCTCATCGCCGTTGGAATCCAGTAGACGAATAGATTCTTTCGTTGTACTAGATCTAGAATGAATGTACTTCCAGAAGGCTCCCGGCTTATGAGTTGCTTTAGCTTCAACTGACGCCAGGTACAAAGCATGATCACGCTTGTGCAATAATTTGCATAGGCACGTAGGCGCCGGAACTCCTGAGCGAACTGATTCGCACCAGAGCGCTTCATCTTTCTGTGCGCGCGTTCTTTGAGATTCAGGGCATCCCGCAATTCAGAAGAAAACCAGTGTGGGAACTTGAACTTCTTTGGTAAATATTGCGGGATGTATTTCTTCATACCCAAAAGCACAATCTCAGTAAAACGGTCAACTTGTTCATTGACATCAGAGTGGTCAATGACTGTTGACCAAGGGGCAGCAGAAAAGTAGCCATACAGCCCAACGTAATCTCCCCGGGCGAAAGCGTAGCGAGGTTGCGCATTGCTTGAAATTACAGAACGGTGGAGCATTGTAGGAAGGCAACAGGAAATAGAAAGAGGAGGATGATATTTGTCGGGTATTACTAAAGCACAATCAGAGCGCGACACATTAACGCCATCGAAGTTTGAAAAGCACAGGTCCAGAATGTTTCCACTGCAGTTTTTTATGTGATTACGCTGTGCCATGGAAGTGAAAGACGAAAAATCTAGTAACCTATTACCCTTCTGTTGAAAGTGGTGGTTGTAGTGGGAACAGGTGAGGTGGCTCCACTGAACGCCAGGAGCGTTAAAATTTCCAAGGAGGAGGACCTTGAGGTCGCAATGAGTAGTGAGCACCTGTTCAATGGAGGAGACTAACTTATTGAACGCGTCAGGAACTACATCAGGAGGAACGTAAAAAACACCAACTAGAAGTTTTTCAGTTTTAGAGATATGAATTTCGACCCATAAAGACTCAACTGCGTTTTCAATATCGCTACGTAGCACACACGGCAGAGATTTGTTAACTGCGAGAAGTACCCCGCATCCCTTTTGTTTGCATCCAGTTAAGGCACGATCATTACGATATACATGGTAATTTTGAGGAAAATAGTCATTGGATAGAATATCAATAATAATAATAATAATAATAATAATAATAATATTACTATTGTTTGCCATTGATTCATCATTTGAGATTCTTAATCGTCTAATTTTGGTTACAATACGCTTTTATTATCCCCAGGGTTTTATTGCTCTTTTTTTCTTCGCTCGTTCTTCTCGTTTACTGTTTATATTGTGAGTTTCTGCTGTATATTAGTCCCGCATTTTGTCTTCCTCAGTGCGCCAGAACCAAGGCCTTGAGTGCTCCTGGGCACTCTAATAAACATTGATTGATTGATTGATTATTGTTGTTGTGGTTGTTGTTATTATTAATATTATTATTATTATGGTCACATGATGGCACTCAGTATGGACAAGTGCCCTCTCTGCTGCCTCGATTTCTTCGGCAGGCAGGAGTTTTTTCGATGTTCTGCGTGTAAACGCCGTGCGCACGGAAAGTGCATCCTTCTTCCGGACGAGGAACTGCAGAGTTTCATCTCCGGTGAGCAGCCGTTCGTCTGCAATCTGTGTGTGGCTGCGGCGCCACCCGCTCGGCCTAGCGACCCCGGTGACTAAGCCAGCGAGGACGGTGAGCCAGCGAACATCCCGGCCAAATGAGTGGCGTCCCCTGTCGGAGCAAGCTTCAACCCTTCGGCGTAAGCCTGCGCCAGCCTCTCTTTTCTCGGGGTTGTTGGCACCGAGCTGCGCGAGGAGAACCGGCTTCTGCGACGGGACAATGTGGCTGAGCTTGCCCATCAGGCTGCAATCATCGCTTCCCTGCGTGAGGAGGTTCGCTGCCTGCGAGGGGAGTTCGCGCGTCCCCCGCCTTCTCCGCCTGCTTCCCCGAAGCCCGATAATCCTTTCATGCCGGCGGTGACGTCACCGCAGTCTGGTATCCCTACGAGGTCGTCGTTCGCCGAACCGGTGAAGGTGCCACCTTCCTGTCCTCTTCCACCGCTTCTCCGTTCGTTGACAACCCCAGCAGTCAACCTGCTACGGGCTTGAGCACTTTGGTTTCCCCTTCGGTCCACCCTCTGCCCCAGCCTCCTAGGTCCGACACTGCGTCTAATGGCGCGCCAACGAACTTGCAGAAGAAAAGGAGCCCTCCCCGCGAGGGTGCGTCGGAAGCTTCTAAGTTGGTTGTGGTGCACCGACCACCGAGCTCCAGGGCCATCTTTGTTTCAAAACTGTCGGCTAACACCACGTCTGCTCAACTGTTGGCCCACTTAGCTGTGCAAGTGACGCCATTATAGTGCAAACGCCTTAGGACCAAGTACGACTCCTATTCTTTTTGCATAACTGTTAACGAGGAGTGTTTTAGGCGCCTGAGCGACCCGTCTATGTGGCCAAAAGGCTGCCTTTTCAAGCCGTTCTAAGGTAAGGTCCACCCTGGTATGCTGCACAGCTGCGAAATAACTGAAAATGATCAGTAAGTACAAGAGTCTCGACATATACTATCAAAACACTCGAGGTCTACGAACTAAGTCCTCTGAATTTATTAGAAATATTGTATGCTCTAAATTTTCTGGTATTGTGATTAGTGAAACCTGGCTTTCCGATGATATCTTGTCTTCCGACTATTTCCCTTCTAACTATAAAATCATTAGTAGCGACAGAAAATTAACTGGACCTAAACAAAAAGGTGGCGGGGTTCTCATTGCCGTTTATCATTCAGTGCAGTGCATGCGGCGTGCTGACCTCAAGACCCTAGACGAATCAGTCTGGGTTGAGGTAGGCCTCACGAGGGGCGAGAAGCTACTCATCGATGCATTCTATATATCCCCGGATGTATTACCTTCTGAATTTAGTCGAACACTCACATCCATAGAAAATGTTTTAATGCTCATTCAAACCACAAGCTCATTACACTTGGGGACTTCAACACCCCAGGTATTCGCTGGAACAGTCTTACCTTTGAGCACAAAAACCACTACGCAGCGCAGAAATGCACCATGCTATTAGATTTTCAATCGTTCACCTCCATGCAGCAGTTTTGCCGCATAGAAAACTCTTGTGGTAATGTTCTAGATGTGTGCTTCTCAAACTTAAAAAACGTACAAGTGTGTGCCTCCGAAATATCCCTTGTGCACCCCGACAAGTTTCACCCCCCTCTTATTGTCTCCGTCTCGGTCGCGACCCAGCATCGCTCTGGCGGTGTAGACAATTGTGCAGTCCCGCGATATGCTTTCAAGCGTGGAGATTATGCTGGGCTGTATCACTTTTATTCATGTGCTGAATGCTCTAGTGTTTTGGATGTCAATGATGTCGACGAACAGGGTCGACGTTTTACCAAAATCGTCAGAAGTAGCATGGAAAAGTACATTCCTTGTTATAAGCCTGTTCCTTCCAAATTTCCCCACTGGTTTTCTAAAGAACTTCGAACTTCGCTTAAACTTAAGGACAGCTTCCACAAAAAGGCCAAGCGTTCTGGGCTTGACAAGTGGAAAGCGGAGTTTAGTCGGTATCGCTCACTTTGTAAAATCCTCTACCGGCGAGACCACCAGCTCTATATAGAATCGTTAGAGGCTGCTGCGTCTCAGAAACCGCTGAATTCTGGAGGTATGTGCGCGGCAGTTCTAAGGCGTCTAAAGAACACGTTAGCCTGCTTAATTCCGATGGTGAAGAGGTTGAGAATTTTGACACCAGTTTTGCACAGTACTATCATTCTGTCCTTCAACTGCCAGATGGCAACGACGAACGCCTATTGTTCAATAACTCTAATTTTAACACACTTAAGTTCGCTGAAAAAAATGTCAATGATAGCCTTCAACGGATGTAACCATCATTTTCCTGTGGTGCAGATGGAATTCCAGCAGCCCTCTTGAAGGCTTACGGCAACATTTTTGAGCCTGTCTTAACTTCCATTTATAATAACTGCTTACTTTTAGGTAAATTTCCTCGTGCATGGAAGATCGCTCAAATTTTTTCAATAATTAAGTCTGGTGATAAGTAAGCCGTTTCTAACTATCGCTTATCTCACTCCTTTGTGTCGCCTCAAAACTCTTTGAGTCAGCTCTGCACAAAGTTCTTGCTGCCTGCGTCAAGAACGTTGTGATACCAAACTAGCACGGCTTTTTCTCGGGTCCATCGGCGGTCACAAATCTTGCAAGCTTTATGACACAGGCTTCGGCTGCAGTTTGTGAAAACGGCCAGTTGGACGTTATTTATTTTGACCTCAGTAAGGCGTTTGATGTGGTGAACCTTCAGTTATTATTTTGCAAGCTTGCTAAGTCTGGTGTAGACGCAAGCCTTGTTGCCTTGTTGTCCAACTATCTCCTTGACCGGTCCTTTTATGTAGATATTAACTACAAAAAGAATAGTGTTTACCCTGCAACAAGTGGTGTACCCCAGGGTTCCGTGCTGGGTCCATTATTGTTTTCTGTCATTATCAATGATGTGTCAACAGTGTTAACTAACTCTTCTTTTCTTCTCTATGCTCATGATGTCAAGCTATTTAGGCACATTTTCGGTGTTCAGGAATGCTGTGCCTTGGAGAGGGATGTGTCGGAATTATCGGTCTGGTGCAGGAAAAACTGCCGAATTTTAAACCCCACTAAAACAAAGGTTGTCACCTACAGCCGGAAAACCCACCGTCTGCTGTTTTCCTACAGTATTGAGGGAGCTCCTCTGCAAAGGGTTGAGGAGATTATGAACCTAGGGGTGGTTTTCGACAGTACCCTCTCTTTTTCTCCTCATATTAGGCTCATCACCCGGCGAGCACTCTGAAGTCTTGGAAATGTGTGTCGGATTACAAAGGAATTCTCTTCTCCAGATCTATTTCTAATGTTATACAATGCAATATGTACACCACAGTTAGAATATGCTTCTGTTGCCTGGAACGGTATCTCCAAATCTAGTGGTCAATTAATAGAACGTGTGCAGAAGAAGTTTGTATTCATATTTAAGCACCGTCATCACAATCACAGTTTTCATCCTGATTCTTACCTACCCATGGTCCCTTCCATCTCTTCCTTGAACTGCTGACGCATGCGTGCAGACCTTACATTTCTTCACAAAATTGTTCATGGTGACCTTTCTTGCGCAGACCTGCTTAACTGTTTAGAGTTTAGTGTACCACAAAGGCCCACCAGGTCGCATCGCCCGTTCTTCACCGCTGCGCGCAACTCCAATCATTCTCCTGTGCGCAGAATACAGAATTGTTACAACCGCTTCTTTGAACGCCTTGACATCTTTCAGAAATCCTTTACAATTTACCGTACAGCGCTGTTGAATACAGTATGTTAAACACCTATGATATGTCTGTCGGTCTTTTTTTTTCTGTAATTTGGTTTCTCTGTGGTTGTGTCTATCAGACTGATAGTTGCCTATTTTTGAAACTGTTTACTGTCATTTGTTCTTCTTATCATTTGTCTCTACAGTCTTGCCGTTGTTTTTGTTGTATTACTGTCAAACTTTGTTGCTCTGCCTGTCGTGTGGCCTTTACGACAGGCAGAGCAACATAGGCATCTTCTTTTTTTATTTTTTACCTCTACACAGGCTCCGCCTGTGCTTTATTTCTGTCATTTTCACTACTTCAATTTGTGTGTGTCTTGTCGCTTGTTTGTTTCTTGCTATACGTTTGTTGTATTTTGTTGTCATGTAAATACCCGTGCGCCAGCACTCAGGCCTCTGGCTGTTCCTGGGCATGTAAATAAACATGATTGATTGATTGATTGATTGATTGATTGATTGATTGATTGATTGATTGATTGATTGATTGATTGATTGATTGATTGATTATTACAAGGTACCTAGGGATGCTTTTCGACAGTACGCTCTCTCTTTCTCCTCATATTAGGCTCATCACCCGGCGAGCGCTCCGAAGTCTTGGAAATGTGTGTCGTATTAAAAAGCAATTCTTTTCTCCAGATTCATTTCTAATACTATACAATGCAATATGTATACCACAGTTGGAATATGCTTCTGTTGCTGGGAACGGCATCTCCAAATTGAGTAATGAAATATTAGAACATGTACAGAAGCAATTTTTATCCATATTTAGGCCCCATCATCACAGTCACAGTTTTCATCCTGATCTTGACTTACCCATAGTTCTTTCCATCCCTTCCTTGAACTGCAGACGTATGCGTGCAGTTACAATTCTTCACAAAATTGTACATGGTGATCTTTTTTGCGCAGACCTGCCTAACTGTTTAGAGGTTAGTGTACCACTAAGGCCCACCAGGTCGCATTGCCCGTTCTTGACCGCTGTGCGCAACTCCAATCATTTTGCGGTGCACCGAATACAGAATTGTTTCAACTGCTTCTTTGAACATCTTAACATCTTTCAAAAATCCTTTACAATTTACCGTACTGCGCTGTTGAATACAGTACGTTAAACTTCTATGATATGTCTGTCGTTCTTTTTTTTCTAGAATTTGGTTTCTTTGCGGATGTGTCTAACTAACTGATAGTTGCCTATTTCTGAAACAGTTTATTGTCCTTTGTTCGTCTAATCATTGGTCTCTACACTCTTCTCGTTGTTTTTGTTGTATTCCTGTCTTTGTTGCTCTGCCTGTCGTGTGGCCTTTACCACAAGCAGAGTAACAAGGACATTTCTTTATATTTTTTTACCTGTACCCAGGTTCCGCCTGTGCTTTATTTCTGTCATTTTAACTACTTCAGTTTGTGTGTCTTGTCGCTTGTTTGTTTCGTGCAGTATGTTTCGTGTATCTTGTTTTTTATGTAACTATCTGTGCGCCAGCAGTCAGCTCTCTGGCTGTTCCTAGGCACGTAAATAAACATGTTTGATTGATTGAATAATAATATTGTGATAATTAATAAAAATAATAATATATTATTATTATTGTTAATATTATTATTGTTGTTGTTTTCTGAATTGCGGGATGCCCTTAAACTCAAAGAACGTGAGCACAGAAAGATGAAGAGCTCTGGTGCTCACCAGTTCGATCAGGAGTTTCGGCGCCTACGCGCCTTATGCAAAATAGTGCACAAGCGGGATCATGCTTCGTACCTGGTGTCAGTAGAAGCTAAAGCAACCCAACAACCAGCAGCCTTCTGGAAATAAATTCATTCAAGGTCTAGTAAAACTAAAGAATCTATTCGTTTACTAGAACCCAACGGCAATGAGGTTGCGGAGGTGGCCGACTGCTTTACTCATCAGTTTTCTTTAAAATGCGAATGCATTTAATAGTCGGGGGTTGTCTTGCGTCCATCGAGCGGCGTGCGCCTAAATTCCTCCAGTGCGAGCGCACGTGAGCGCGCGCCTCGTAGTTCTGCCTTCGTCGTCATCGTCGTCGTAAATGCGAATGCATTTTTTAGCTGGGGGTTGTCGTGCTCCGTCTGCGTGCGCCCGCCGGTGTTATCTCTCCGCGCTCAATGCCGAACGCATGCGCTTGAAGTGAGCAGTACTAGTTTGCTCGAAGCAGGAAGGACGGCGAGTACTGCGGTGTTAGTCTCGTGTCTAACGTGTACGGGAACTTGATATCGCACGCCGTTGCCACGTCTCCCGTTCGAGACACGTCTCCGTACAAGGACTTGTACACCCTTGCCTACACCGGAGACGGAGTCTTTGTGGGGACAGTGTAACTCGCGCCCAATCTCGCTCGAGACGCCGTTGCCGCGCAGCTGGACGCGGCTATGGAAAGTGTGCGCGTGGGCTCCAAACCCTCTGACCACATAGTCTTGGTTGTCGACTTCAATGTTGACGTGCGCAACAAGAGTGGCGAGTGGCTGGTCGAGTACATGCAGACCAGGCACTCTATGCATTGTCTTTCTGCCGGCTTCGATATGTGCCCCACTACCATTCACGGGAGTTGCATTGATCTGGTCTTTACGCGAAACTATGACGCGCATATGCTTCTCAAAGACCCTTTGACCGTGCACTTTAGCGATCACAAGGCAGTGATTGTGGCCGTCAGGTACAACTATAACAAAAACAGGTGCTGATGACTAAATGATTACGTTCACACTCTCGTCATTAATTACGCCATTACTCGCAACACACTCCTCGGTGCACCCAATGCATTCGCATTTCTGCACGATTCCCTGCAGGGAGGTGCGGGGGAATTTTTTTTTGAATTAGCTGTGGCAGTGATCACAGTAGCGCCCCTTGCCACCAGGGCGGTAACTCTAGTTGTTTCCAACTGGATGAGAAAATCGTGCGGACCAGTAAAGCCCTCGTTTGCTTGTGGACAGGATGGTATTCTTGCCGCCATTCGAAAAACGTATGCAAAGATATTCGTTCTTGTGTTCACTTCAATGTTTAATAACTGCCTCCATTCCCTCGCTCATGGGAAATCTCTGGCGTATTCTCTGTATTCAAGTCAGGCCCAAAAACCGACGCCATAAACTATAGGCCAGTCTCGCTCCTTTGTTCTGCCTCTAAAATATTCGAGTTATCTCTACATATGGTCTTGTCTTGCTCACTTAAACACGACCTCATTCCTAAGCAACATGGCTTTATGCCTAGTCGTTCAACTTCCACAAACCTCGTGTGCTTCATAGAGCAGGCTGTCCTAGCAATCGTTTGTAGAAGCCAGCTTGATGTGGTATACTGTGACATGAGCAAGGCCTTTCATGTAGTCAACCACTCGTTATTGCTTGCCAAGATCATTCTGTTAGACGTCCACGCTTTATTTGTGGGTCTTATACGTTTCTATCTCCAGCAGCGATATTGGTATGTAACTGTTAACAGTCAAACTTCATGTAGGTACAAAGCAACCAGTGGTTACCCAAGAGATCCGTTCTGGGTCCCCTTCTTTTTTACATTTTTAATAACAATGTTGCTTCTGTAATTCAAAATTCTTCTTTTTTGTTGTATGCTGATGACACGAAAATCTTCAGAGAAGTGCGTAATGTTCAGGACTGTAATTCTCTTCAGGCTGATATCGTGTCATTCCATCGTTGGTGCACCAAAAACGACTTAATTTTGAACCCCTCAAAAACGAAAGTTGTTTCCTATAGTAGGAAAACTCAACAGCTGCAATACTCTTATAAAATTGCAAGCTCTGCATTGCTGAGGGAGACCGAAATTCGAGACTTGGGAGTATTTTTTTATTCTTCTCTGACTCTCTCTTCCCACGTTACACAAGTTACCCATCGCTCTCTTCGATGTCTGGGTGCTGTTTGCAGGTGTTCTATAGATTTTAAAGGTCCTCTTCCTTTCTTGAAGTTGTAGTCGGCTCTCTGCTTACCTCTTCTCGAATACGGCTCTGTTGTTTGGAATGGTACTTGGAAGTCCAATAGTGACCATATCGAAAGAGTTCCAAATAAGTTTCTGTTTATCTTTAAGCACGGCAGACCCGGCAGTGCAATGACGCTAAGTCGCCCCTACTTCATTTTACAGACACTCGTGCTTGCCCTGGCCGCGATTTCTGCAGATGGCTACACGTGTCAGCAGCAGCATGACCAAAGGAACGGAGAATCAAATGACGGCGATCAGCGCGCACTGCCCGTCATCTTTTTCACGGATTGGAACCCCCCTGGTGGCCCAATCAATCAAGCGACACATGACCACAGTGACGTCACGTCAGCTTCAGCGACAATTATAAAGGAGGCCACTCACAGTTTCCAATTTCGTGGGCACGGCAGACCCGGCAGTGCAGTTACGCTAAGCCGCCCCTCCTTCATTTTGCAGGTCAGTCTTCACTCAACTTCATTTAGTAGTGATACTCGTGGTATAATGGTCGTGCCGTGCACCCATCAGTGCTTGAAAATTGCTTATTATTGCTTCCTTGTGTGCAATCTGCTTGTTTGTGGGGACTTCGAAGCAAACCCTGGTCCCGGTCCTTCGAACAAAGATATCTTAAAAACGTTGCTTGCTGGTCTAGCGGCGATATAAGCAGATATATCTGGCACTAAGACAGAACTGGCAAACACAATTAGCATACTAACGGATCTGAAAAACATGTACACGCAACTGGACAGAAAGATTTCTGAACCATCATCATCTCCTGAAACCACGGAACAGGTTCAATCAAGCCTAAATTCGATTGCCAGTGTCATGACTTTTCAACCTAAAAAGATAACCGATCTGGAAGATCGCAGTAGGCGGTCTAATTTGATTATCCATGGCCTTGAAGAAATTACAGGGGAAACGGACGAAACCCTAAAAGAAAACGTTGTCGTAGACGTAATCAAATCAACATTAGGCGTAGAGTGCACATCAACGGGCGCATTCTTAGACTTGGCCGGCATACCGGAAATAGGCCAGTAATCCTTTATCTGCAAGATTTTAATGAAAAGAAGGCTATTTTTGCAAATGTCACAAAACTAAAGGGTTCAACGAATAATATACAGAATGACTTTTCGCAACAAACCTTGCGCAAGCGCAAATTGCTTTGGGAAAGTGCCAAGTCCGACAAAAATGACGGAAAAAAGGTATATTTGGTCAATGACAGAATAAAGATAGACAAGGATGCGTACATCTTGAATGAAACCAAGGGCGAACGGGTGAAAGTGACGAAACATGCACCTAAACCCCCTGCGCTGCCTGTCATATCTGAGCCTGTCATATCTGAACCTTGACTGAATAGTGGCTGTGCTAATCAAAAGCCCCATTGAAGCTGTATTGTTAGGAGATGTCGACAGCATTGAATGCTTATGCATTAGTGTGAGTTGTTGGGGCCACAGGTTTATTTTATATGTTCTGTACAGGCCGCCTGATGCACCACTTGACTACGTCGTAAAACTGCAAGCGCACATGGTACAACATAATAAAAATAGGATAATTTTAGCTGGTGATTTCAATCTTCCTGACGTTAACTGGGAACGCCTGCAGGATTGCTCCCCAAATAGCAAGCAAGTTAACATTTTATTTGATTTAATGCTTAGCCATGACATTACCTAGGTTGTACTTCAGCCTACACGTGTTCAGAAAAATTGCAGTAATATTCTTGATTTAGTTTTTGTTCCGAGAACTTACGATGATACTACGTCAGTAGCCGTTGAGCCAGGCATATCTGACCACTTGCTCGTAAACGTATCAATGCCCACCGTACGCCTTATAAAGCACGATAACCCTCCATTGGGTTCTTTTAAAGATTCATCATCTTCATCATCACCAGCCTGTCTACGCCCACTGTAGGGCAAAGGCATCTCCCATTATTCTCCAATTACCTCGGACCTGTGCCAACTGTGACCAATTTATCCCCGCAAACTTCTTGATGTCATCTGCCCATCTAACTTTCTACCGCCCCCAACAGCGTTTGCCTTTTCTAGGGATCCACTCTGTTACCCTAATGACCAGCGGTTATCTTGCCTTCGCATTACATGCCCTGCCCAAGTCTATTTCTTCTTCTTAATTTCTACTAATATGTCTTTAACACCAGTTTGCTCCCTGACCCACTCCGCTCTCTTCTTGTCCCTTAATGTTACTCCTATCATTTTCCACTCCATTGCCCGCTGAGTCGTTCTCAATTTAAGTTGAACCCTCTTAGTGAGCCTCCAAGTCTCTACCCCGTAGGTGGGTACCGGTAAGATGCAGCTGTCATACACTTTCTTCTTCAACGACAATGGTAGTCTGCTATTCAATATCTGATAATGTCTGCCATATGCACCCCACCCTATGGTGATCCTTCTAATTATCTCTGCCTCATGGTTGGGATCTGGGGTCACAACTTGGCCTAAGTATGTATATTCGCTTACCACTTCCACTGCCTCGCCATCTATCTCAAACTGCTGTACTGTCCCGAGGTTATTGATCATTACTTTAGTTTTCTGCATATTATATTCAGGCCCATGGTTCTACTCTGTTCGCCCAGTGTGGAAAGCATGCTTTGCAGTTCGTCCCCCGAGTTACTTAGCAAGGCAACGTCATCAGCAAATCTGAGGTTACTGAGGTATTCGCCATTAACCCTTACTCCCACCTGTTCCCAATCCAACGTTCTGAATACTTCTTGTAAGCATGCTGTGAATAACATTGGTGAGATTGTGTCTCCTTGTCTGGCACCCTTCCTTATAGGTATTTTACTGCTCTCCTTATGGAGGATGATAGTAGCTGTAGACCCATTATAGATATCCTCTAGTATTCTTAAATAATGCTCATCTACCCCCTGGTTCCGTAATGCCTGAATGACTGCTAGGGTTTCGACCGAGTCAAATGCTTTCTCATAATCTATGAAGGCTATATATGGGGGTTGAGTATACTCAGCGCACTTCTCTATCACCTGATTGATCGTGTGAATATGGTCCCTTGTTGAATAACCTTTACGGAACCCTGCTTGTTCTTTAGGTTGACTGAAATCTAAGGTTGCAGAGATTCGGTTAGCGATTACCTTGGTAAATACCTTGTAGACGACTGACAGTAAGCTGATCGGCCTGTAGTTTTTCAAGTCCTTCATGTCGCCTTTCTTATGGATTAGGATGATGTTCGCGTTCTTCCAAGATTCCGGTACCATTGCGGTCATTAGGCATTGCGTATACAGGTTTGCCAGTTTTTCAAGTACAATTTCTCCGCCATCCTTCAAGAGGTCTGCTGTTATCTGATCCTCACCAGGTGCTTTGCCCCCTTTCATTTCTTTCAAAGCCTTCCTTACTTCTTCGGTCGTTACTGGTGGGATGTCTATCTCCTCTGAACTACTGTCTCGTTCGGCATTATCCTGTATGTCCCGGCTACTGTACAGATCCCTATAGAACTCCTCGGCCACTGTGACTATTTTATCCCTATTTGTGATGACATTGCCTTGCTTATCCTTAAGTGCATACATCTGATTTTTTCCCACGCCAAGACGTCTTTTTACTGCTTTCAGGCTACCTCCGTTCTTTACAGCGTATTCGATCCTCTCCATATTATACTTCCGTATGTCAGCTGTCTTGCGCTTATTGATTAACTTCGAGAGCTCTGCTAGTTCTATTCTGTCAGTTGCGGTAGAGATTCTCATGGTTTGCCGTTTCCTGATTAGATCTCTCGTCTTCTGTGAAAGTTCACCAGTATCCTGTCTAGCCATAGTGCCCCCGACTTCTACTGCACACTCAGTGAGAATGCGTGTAAGGTTGTCGCTGGCTTCCTGTGTCGTAAGCTCGGCTTCCTCGTTAAGGGCGGAATATCGGTTCTGCAGCGCGATCCTGAATTCTTCTACTTTACGTCGTACTGTTTGCTCATTTATCGGCTTCTTTCGTACTAGCTTGTTGCGGTCCCTCCTCAACTCTAGCCTAATTCGAGATCTTACCATACGGTGGTCACTACACCTTACCTTTCCGAGCACTTCCACATCATGCACGACGCCAGGGTTATCGCATAATATGAAGTCTATTTCATTTTTGTGCTCCCCATTCGGGCTCCTCCAGGTCCACTTCCGACTCTCCCGTTTACAGAAGAAGGTATTCATTATGCGTAAGTTATTCCGTTCTGCAAACTGAACTAGTAGGTCCCCCCTGCTATTTCTACAGCCCAGACCATAGTTCCCTCGCCATCTATCTCGCCATATATGATTGCCTTGTCTCCAGCCTGATTCTTGCCAACTTTAGCATTGAAGTCCCCCATAACAACAGTATACTGTGTTTTTACTTTAGCCATTGCCGATTCCACATCTTCATAGAAGCGTTCCACTACTTGGTCGTCGTGGCTGGATGTGGGCGCGTAGCCCTGCACCACCTTGAGCTTGTACCTCTTATTGAGCCTAATTACAAGAGCAGCTACCCTCTTGTAATTTAAAGATTATTCTCGTGCAAAGTATGTAGAAATTTTAGAGTACATGGAACATACTTTCAATAGCTTTTGTGGCGACGACGTTTGCACACTCTGGAATAGTTTTAGGAATATGTGCCACTTCTGCATAAGTAACTTCATAGCTAATAAGTTTAAACGCACCTCTAAACAGACCCCCTGGATGACGCGTAGTATTATCCACCTTAAGCGAAAAATCAAGCGACTCAAGAAAAAGCACGCCCCGTGTTATCTTATAAGCCATGTGCGCGACAGAATTTCGCGCGAACTTAAGAGTGCGAAGGACTACTACTTCTGGACAACCTTACCTGACTTTATTAAACATGAACCTGATAAATTTTGGAATTATTTAAGGGAAAACAAACAGCCCATGTCAGAGCTTTCAGTTGATGGCGTATGTGTTTCTGATCATGCGTCGATTGCAGAGCACTTCGATAACTATTTTCATAGCGGATTCTCCAGTTCAAAGTTATGTCTACCGAAAGTTTCAGTTTTTGCCGCCTCTGATGTATCCTTCATTTCCTATGCTGGAATTGTTTCAATGCTCCTAAACCTAAAAACTAAAACCTGTTGTGGCCCTGATGATATCCCGAATACATTTTTGAGGCGGTATGCAGAGTCCTCGGGAAGGTTTCTTGTTGTTTTGTTCCGTGCTTCACTTGTGTCTGGTATGCTGCCTGATGACTGGAGGGCAGCCCGAGTTGCCCCAGTATTTAAGAAAGGTGACCGATCCCTGCCCCAAAACTACCGGCCTATCTCGTTGACATCGTCTTGTTGTAAATTTATTGAGCATATTTTAGCTAACCATATACTAGATTACTTAAAAGAACATGCAGTATTAACACCTTCTCAGCATAGCTTCAGGAAAGGATATTCAACAGTAACGCAGCTAGTGACGATAACTCATTCATTCGCTTCGGTAGTTTATAATAACGGTCAAATTGATTCAATTTTTCTAGATTTTAGTAAAGCATTCGACAAGGTTCCCCATCACAAACTAATTTCAAAATTAAGAGCAGTAGGCCTATCGGAAATGATAATAAGCTGGATCTCTAGCTACTTGAGCTACCGCATACAGCGCGTGACTGTTGGTGCACAACAATCGGGCTGTCTTCCAGTAACTTCAGGTGTACCCCAAGGAAGTGTATTAGGACCCTTGCTTTTTCTACTATATATCAATGATATTGTGTCTGTCGTGGTTCCTGGTGTTAGCATTCGATTATTCGCGGATGATTGCGTTTTATTGAAGAGTATCTTCTGTACCAACGATTTTGATGGGCTTCAAAAAAGCCTTAATAACATCAATGACTGGTGCAGAGAGTGGGGCATGGTGCTTAATAATAAAAAATTTGTTCTTCGCACAACTCGAAAAAAAACTCCCATTACTTTCACATACACGCTAAGGTCTTCCCCTTTGAAGCAGGTCACTAACCATAAGTATTTAGGTGTAACATTTACCGACCATCTATCATGGAATTCACATATCGACAACATTTGCTCGTCTGCTCTGCGAAAACTCTGCTTCCTGGGGCACAAACTCTCTAAAACACCTTCAAACGTAAAATTACTTAGTTTTCTCTCACTTATCCGCCTTATCCGTTTCATTTCCCGCAATTACAATTACGGCTCCAGTGTAACACAACTTAAAAAGGATCATTCGCTTCAACTCTTAGTCACTCACCGCAACATCGCTCTCTTATGCCTCTTTCACAAATACGTACACACCAGTAAAATAACCAGGCTACCCATTCTACGATCCCCCTACTTATCAAATAGATTGTACAACCGATTTAGTTTCTCGCGTATATATGGGAAAACAAATTCTTTTAACGCATCCGCATTGCCCAGTGCAATCAGGTTATGGAATGCCCTCCCTGATAACATAGCATCTGACACTAACCTCGATTCGTTCCGTCGAAAGTTACTCTTACATCTATCTTGATAGTCTCATAATTCAATAGTCTGTTTTTTTTTGTATATGTATGGTGCGTGCAGTACGCCGTGAATTTCTAAAAACCACGTTTTGCGATTCGTTTTTCTTTGTTGTTGATTGAATTCTTATCTTGTATTGTCAACATGCTTTCGCTCGAAAGTTACGGTACCTATCTTCTTGACTTCCTTACCTTTTCTCAAAGTTTTAGCCATTTTCATTGCACATCCTGTATCATTTGTAAATTGCATTCTACTTTTTGTCGCAATATGCTGACTTATGTATTATATTTTACTACACTATTTCTTTGTGCATTCTACTTTCTTTTTGAAGCGATATGCTGGTTTATGTATTTTATTTTTGCTGCACTGTTTCCTTGTTGTTAGTAATTTTGATGCATTACTCCTGTATATTCGAGACAAACGTGTACTGTTTCTTTTTCTGCCCCCCTTACTCAATGCCCTACACAGTGGGCCAGTAAGGTACTTGTAAATAAAAATAAATAAATAAATAAACTTGAGTATGTCTGTATCGTATGGGATCCATTTACCGATTCTAACATTAAAAAACTTGAAAGGATTTATTTTCTCTAAATTCTCCCCACTAGACTATCCCTCTGTCCTTATGGCAGCTAACGATATTCCACACCTTCAGATAAGAAGGAATACATTCCGCCTGGATTTTCTCTCTCAACTTGTTAACAACCAATTGGCTACTGCGCCACACTATATCTGTCCCCTTTAATGAGTCGACAAACGTGCCATCACAACCCTCATTCCCTAACACCGTATTTTGCTAGAACAGAATCATATAAATTCTCCTTCTTCCCTCGTACCATAGCCCAATGGAATTCTCTTACAGATCCCACGTATCGTTCCCAGTGATGTTTGTTGTTTTGTTTCTTTCTATTCATGTTCGCATTGTAGTTCCTGCTTTCATACTATGTAACCACCCACCCTGCATGGACCTTCAATGGTCCGCAGTATTTAATAAATAAATAAATAAATAAATAAATAGAGCACCCTTTCCGTCATGTGTAAGAAGACGCAAACGGCTGTGTGCCTTTTCTGAAAAGTCTTCCTTCCCTTCGGTGTCGACGAATGCGGGCTGATATTATCTTTTTTATAAACTTCTTCGTGGGGATATTTTGTGTGATGACTTGGTTACACTTATCAATGTCAACTTGCCAAACAAACTTTTTCGAACATTTCGAACTTTTAGAACAGATGCTTTAGGTAAGAGACGCTCGTCCATCTGCCGAATACAATGTGCATATAATAATATTCCAATCGTCTTGATTTATTCCAGAGCTCTTTTTATTTTTTCTCTAACGACTTGAAAACTGTTGTCTAAGTGCCTTTATGTCATTGCAATTTTTTGTGTCGTATTTACTTTAAGCATATCATATTCTTGCTTGTTTGTTTTTCATTTTTCGTGGTTTTGCTTTGCTTGAATTTCTGTAGGTTTCTGGTGGCCAGTGCTTGTAATGCTGAACTTCTTTGAAATTGGAAACTTCCGAATTTTTTGTTATAAAACCTTCGTTTTATGCGTTTAACTTATCCCTATCATGTTCAGTGAGTACTTCCTGTTTTTCACGTGCCTTGAACATTTCGCTGTCCGATTGTCATAGCTTACAACGCTAGGTCTCTTGTTTCTTTTCTTTTTTTGCTGTTTTGCATTCAGGGAACTGTAACTATCTTTACTTTATTGTTTCTGTCTTGCATACAGTTTTGTGTGTTGTGTTGTCTTGATTTTAATTTTTTTTTATTATGTTTTGTATATGGTGTACCAGTACCAAGACCCTGGGGTTGTTCCTGGCCACCGAAAATAAAGGTGGATTCATTTATCGATTGATTGATTATTATTATCCTTATTATAATACTATTATTATTATTATCAATAATATTGATAATAATTCACCTCCTTGCAGCAGTTCTGCCACATAGAAAACGTCTGTGGTAATGTCCTAGATGTGTGCTTCTCGAACTTGAAAAACGTAGAAGTGTGTGCCTCCGAAATATCTCTTGTACACCCCGACAAGTTTCACCCCCCTCTTATAGTCTCTGTCTCTGTCGCTGCCCAGCATTGCTATGGTGGTGTTGACGATTGTGCAGTCCCGCGATATGCTTTCAAGCGCGGAGATTATGTTGGGCTCTATCACTTTTATTCATCTGCTGAATGGTCTAGTGTTTTTGATGTCAATGATATTGACGAACAGGTTCGACGTTTTACCGAAATTGTCAGGAGTGGCATGGAAAAGTACATCCCTTGTTATATGCCTGTTGATTCCAAATTTCCCCATTGGTTCTCTAAAGAACTTCGAAGTTCGCTTAAACTTCAGGACAGCGCCCACAAAAAGGCCAAGCGTTCTGGGCTCGACAAGTGGAAAGCGCAGTTTAGTCGGTATCGCTCACTTTGTAAAAGCCTCTACCGGCGTGACCACCAGCTCTATATAGAGTCGTTAGAGGCTTCTGCGTCTCAGAAACCGGCTGACTTCTGGAGGTATGTACGCGGCCGTTCTAAGGAGTCTAAAGAACACATTAGCCTGCTTAATTCCGATGGGGAAAAGGTTGAGGATGTCGCCACTAGCTTTGCTCAGTACTTTCATTCTGTCTTTCAATTGCCAGATGGTCACGACGAACGCCTATCGTTTAATAATATGTCTAATTTTAGTACACCTATGTTCGATGAAAAACTTGTCAATGATAGGCTTAAACGGATGAAACCGTCATTTTCCTGTGGTGCAGACGGAATTCCAGCAGCCCTCATGAAGGTTTACGGCAACATTTTTGTGCCTGTCCTAACTTCCATTTATAATAACTGTTTACTTTTCGGCAAATTTCCTCGTGCATGGAAGATTGCTCGAATTTTTCCAATATTTAGGTCTGGTGATAAGTCAGCCGTTACCAACTATCGCCCAATCTTACTCCTTTGTGTCGCCTCAAAACTCTTTGAGTCAGCTCTGCACAACGTTCTTGCTGCCTGCGTCAAGAACGTTCTGATACAAAATCAGCACGGCTTTTTCTCGGGTCGATCGACGGTTACAAATCTTGCAAGCTTCATGACTCAGGCTTCGGCTGCAGTTTGTGAAAACGGCCAGTTGGATGTTATCTATTTTGACCTCAGTAAGGTGTTTGATGTAGTGAACCATAAATTATTTATTAAAAAGCTTACTATGTACGGTGTTGATGCAAGCCTTGTTGCCTTGTTGTCCAACTATCTCCTTGACCGGTCCTTTAACGTAGATGTAAACTTCAAAAGGTGTAGTGTTTACTCTGCAACGGGTGGTGTACCTCAGGGTTCTGTGCTGGGTCCACTATTGTTTTCTATCTTTATCAATGATGCGTCAACAGTGTTAAGAAAATCTTCATTTCTTCTCTATGCTGATGATGTAAAACTATTTAGGCACATTAGCAGTTTTCAGAACTGCTGTGCCTTGCAGAGGGATGTGTCGGAATTATCGGTCTGGTGCAGCAAAAACTGTCTAATTTTAAATCCAGCTAAAACAAAGGTTGTCACGTACAGCCGGAAAACCCATCGTCTACTGTTTTCCTACAGTATAGAGGGAGCTCCTTTGCAAAGGGTTGAAAAGATTAGGGACCTCGGAGTTCTTCTCGACAGTACCCTCTCTTTTTCTCCTCATATTAGGCTCATCACCCGGCGAGCACTCTGAAGTCTTGGAAATGTGTGTCGGATTACAAAGGAATTCTCTTCTCCAGATCTATTTCTAATGCTATACAATGCAATATGTACACCACAGTTAGAATATGCTTCTGTTGCCTGGAACGGCATCTCCAAATCTAGTAGTGAATTATTAGAACGTGTGCAGAAGACGTTTTTATCCATATTTAAGCACCGTCATCACAATCACAGTCCGGGTCCTGATTCTGACTTACCCATAGTTCCTTCCATTCCTTCGTTGTCCTGCAGACGTATGCGTGCAGACCTTACATTTCTTCACAAAGTTGTTCATGGTGACCTTTCTTGCGCGGACCTGCTTAACTGTTTAGAGTTTAGTGTTCCACAGAGGCCCACCAGGTCGCATCGCCCTTTCTTGACCGCTGCGCGCAACTCCAACCATTTTCCAGTGCGCAGAATACAGAATTGCTACAACCGCTTCTCTGAACGCCTTGACATCTTTCAAAGCTCCTTTACAATTTACCGTACTGCGCTGTTGAACACAGTATGTTAAACATCTATGATATCTCTGTTGTTCGTTTTTCTTTTTTTTTATTGCTGAAATTTGGTTTCTCTGCGGTTCTGTTTAACCAATATAGTTGCCTGTTTTTGAAACTGTTTACTTATGATGCTTGTCTTATCATTTGTCTCTATACTCTTGTCATTGTTTTTGTCGTCTTACTGTCAAACTTTGTTCTCTGCTTGTTGTGTATTCATTACAATAAGCTGAGCCACAAAGGCATCTTCTTTTTTTCTTTTTACCTGTACCCAGGCTCCGCCTGTGCTTTATTTTTGTAATTTTTGCTACTTCAATATGTGTGTGTCTTGTCGCTTGTTTGTTTCTTGCAATATGTTTCTTGTATTTTGTTTTCATATAACTATCCGTGCGCCAGCACTCAGGCCTCTGGCTGTTCCTGGGCACGTAAATAAACATGATTGATTGATTGATTGATTGATTATTATTAACAATAATAATCTTATTATCATTTCTTATTTTTATTATTATATTATGACACCAGCTTGCTTGTAATGGACGCATACACTGCCGGATGGCCAACGCTGACCTTTTATTCTTGTACAAACTGGTCCACAGCCTCATTGATTGTACAGAGTTGTTGGGTGCTATAAATTTGAGAACCCCAACAGGCAACACCAGGGCACCTCGACAGTTTCATGATGTCTACGCACGTGTCAAGAGTCGTGAGACGCATTCAGCAGCTTTAAAATATTCACGGGGAAAGTTTGGACATATTTCATCGTCCCTTTACAGCTTTTTGTAAGAAACTGCGGAGCTTCACAAACCATGAGTAGTGTGCCTGCCCTAGTAACTTCCATTCACACTTTTCGCTGCCGGGATTAGGTTAACTATGAATGCATGCTAATCGTTTCGATATTTCGTTGTGTATGTAAGTTTTATGCCTTCATTATGGCGTGATCTTTACCTAATGTCTTTTAAATGCAGAGCATTTCAGTAACTCACGATGTCACCCGAATTGACGTCCGTATTACGCCCCGTGGTTGTCCCTACTATTTAAAAAAATACTATCCGGCTCCCGGTTTAGATCCCTCGACCCTGCGGGCGAAACGCAAGGTACATAATGCTCTACCCACTGCGCCAAAAAACCGACACAGAATGGGACGCTATACGAACGCGCCTTATATCGTTGAATAATTAAAATTACTGCTCATTCAATTTAAAGCTCATTCAAATTACTGCTCATTGTGATTTGACTCACTCAAATCACAAGTGCAACAACATTAACGTAACGCAAACTACTCAACGTCTTGCGCCCCCGGAAACGCTCTGCATTTGATCGTGCCCCTCGCGAGGGGGATGTTTCACTGCGTCTTCTCTCGGTCGCGGGACCCGTGGTGTCATCTGCCGGAGGCGCGGCACAAATCGTAGCACTTTGAAAAGAATTCGCGCCAGTCAGCTGTGTGTGTGCGTCCCGCACTTGTACAAATGGCGAGTTGTGCATTGGCTGTCCACAGAGCAAAGCATTCGTGAAAGTAATCCGTTGCAGTCAGTCAGTCAGTCAGTCAGTCAGTCAGTTAGTTAGTTTGTTATTTAGTTAACAACTCCGCAAGCATTTGCGTTTCTTGCTTTGTAAACAAAGCGAAACACGCAAGAATGACGAAATTTCCTTGACTCATTTAAACTACGTCAAGAAGCTGCTGATACAACGCATTCACTACCACCAAATCCCCAAACACTAAACCTTAACGCAATACACCCACCCCCTATGTGACGCATTTACTCGACGCCCCCTCGCGGGGAGATGGGCCCATTTTTTTTCCAGTTTACACGTTTCAGTGTAGAGTTTTAATCATGTCTTGTTGTCTTACACTTGTAGTCTTCAACACAGTCAGGGGTGACTTGTTGCTATGCAGTGATTGCAATGCCTTGTTTGCATATGTGCTCGGGTCATGTGCGTGTGTCGGCGTGTGTGCGTCGCAAAGTATCTCATTCTCGTTCAGACTATACAATGCTATTTTCTATATTTTTCTGGGATATACACTTTTCTTTGCACACCAGCACATTGTTCCTGGACACACTAATAAACAATTATTGTTCCATTCATTCATAATTTTCATTATCCCGGCGATTTGTTGGTCTGATCATTTATGTCTACACTCCTGTCATTGTTTATTTTGCGATTGTTCTGTCAAACTTTTTGCTATGTTTGTTTTGTGTCTCGACAAGGCAGGACATAGCCAAGGCATCGCTCGTTTTATGGTAATAACTATTTGCAGTGAAACTTTCCAAAAATGAAAACTCTCGTTTTTTATGTACACTCTGTCTATATCATGCACACTGTGTATTTTATTGTAAATTTCCTTTTCTCAGTGCCTTGATCGTTTCGCTGGCTGAGTGCCATAGCTTGCAACGCTGTTTTTTTTTTCTTTTTTTTGAATTTCTGTAAGTACTTTAATTTACTGTTCCTGTAGTATCGAGGATTGTGTGTGTTGTGCCGTGCTGTCTTAGGTTTTTTAATGATGTCTTGTATAGGGTGTGCCAGCACCAAGACCTTGGGGTTGTTCCTGGGCACCGAAAATACAGGTTGATTGATTGATTGATAATTGTTGATATAATATTATTATTATTATAACTGCTGAGTTTTTTCAGTGTTCTGCCTGCAAACGCCGTGCGCACGAAAAGTGTATTGTTCTTCCGGACGAGGAACTGCAGCGTTTGATCTCCGGTAAGCAGCCGTTCGTCTGTTATTATTATTATTACTTATATTACCCAAAAGTGAGTAGTAATTACTCACTTTTGCGAGTCTGATTTTACCATTGAAAACAGGCCTGTTAGATTTGTGCGTTCGCAACCTCGTTTTGTTGTTCCTTGTTGACGTCCTCGGTAAGGCATGGCACGATGATGTGTTTATGTAGCAAAAATTTTTAATGAGTTGTCGGAAGAAATTTTTTCGGCCTCTTCAAAAAGGCAACTTAAGAAAACTTTGAATGATTACATGGTAAAGTTTCCTGATTGTTCCAAAATTTTGTATCTCTCATTATACGCATAGTTATCTTGTTACGCGGCTATGTTTTGTAATATCTAGGTGACATTGTGTACTTATTTGGCTTTTTTTCTTTCGCTTCGTCGACTTTCTGGGCAATAAAGTATTATTATTATTATTATTATTAATATATTATTACTTACGACTTTGCTCGTGGTGACTACATTGGTTTATTTCACTTTCTTAGTAACACTGATTGGTCACCAATAGCTAACCTCAACGACGGTGATGAACAGACCGATTTTTTTACTGAAGTTGTTCACGATGGCTTGGGGAGCTTTGTTCCCCAAAAATTTGAAAATAAAGGCAATTTTCCGCGTTGGTTTTCTGCTGAACTTAAACGAGCTTTGGAGAGGAAAAATCGAGCGCACAAGCAAGCTAATAAAACGGGGCAGGAAAGGTGGCAGAATGAGTTTCGTCAACTCAGATCTCTTTGTAAATGTCTGGTTTCAGCAGACATTCAGCCTCAATCAGCCTCAACCGTGGCAATTACATTGCCGCGGTTGAGGCTGATGCAACACGCAAAGTAAAAGCTTTCTTTGGCCATGTCCATTCTCAAACATGTAAAAATTCACCTGGGTACATTAACCTCATCGATGAACGAGGAGAGAGCATATTGGACGTTGCCAATGCCTTTGCGCGACAATTCCGTTCCACTTATGACAGAAACAGTGCAGCTTGCCCTCCTCCACAATCTCTAGGTTACTCTAAAAACTCAGAAGTGTTGGTTTCGGAAAGTCTCGTTCTGAAAGCTCTAAAACAATTGAAATCGTCATTTTCATGTGGCCCTGACAGCATTCCTTCTTCCGTACTGAAAGCGTTTGGTGATATCCTAGTTCCAGTATTGACGTGTATATTTCAAACTTCTATCAAGTCTGGCAAGTTCCCCGATCGATGGAAGAATGCCAGGGTTGTTCCTTTATTTACGACAGGTTCAAAATTGGACCCCACGAACTACCGACCGATATCTATTCTATGTGCTGCTTCTAAATTGTTTGAGTCAATACTGCATAAACTACTTACATTCAATAAAATACACATTAATGCCTGAACAGCATGGTTTTTTCGCGGGCCGATCGACCACTACCAATCTCGTCAACTTCATGCTGCATGCTTCGGAAGCTGTGCAAGGGAGAGGTCAACTTGATGTAGTCTACTTTGATTTAGGCAACGCTTTTGATGTCGTCTGCCACTAGCTTTTAGCCAAAAAACTATCTGAGCTTGATATACAAGCATCCCTGATATCTCTTATATGCAATTATCTATGTGATAGGTCATGTTTCGTGCATGTAAATGAACAGTCTTGTCTTTCCTATGAGGTCACCAGTGGTGTCCCTCAGGGCTCAGTTCTCGGGCCACTTCTCTTCTCAATCTATAAATATTGTCGCGACAATATTTAATGATTGTAATTTTCTTTTATGCCGATGATGTAAAAATATTTAAATCTGTTTCCTACTCTGCAAGCTGTTCCGCTCTCCAGAGAGCAATCTCGTCCTTCTCGCATGGGTGCTCATGCAACAAACTTCTCATTAATACATCTAAAACTAAGGTTATGACATACACAAGAAAGGATGACAACATCTTGTTTCCTTACAACATCTATGTTGCATTACTCCCACGTGTGGTAGAGGTTAATACCTGGGCGTCACTTTCGACAGTACACTGAGGTTCTCTCCACATATTCAGGTAATTACTCGTAGAGCTCTTCGATCGCTTGGCGTTGTCTGTCGCGTGTCCAAAGAGTTCAAGGAGCCGCTTTCTCTTCTCAAGCTCTACACAACTATATGACGTCCGCAGCTTGAATAAGCATCTCTAGTCTGGAACAGCACGAGCAAAACAAACCGTAAGCTTGTACAAAGGGTCCAAAATAAGTTCATAACTATCTTCAACCATCGCTTTGGCTATAGTAGTAATTATAACCCTGGATCGCCCACTTTATTGACGCTATCATGCTTAACTTCCACATGGAACAAGGCTGATATTCTCTAAATCTTTAAAATTATGCACGGCATAGTGTCTTGTGGTGAGCTGCTACAACATGTTTGTCTTTATGGGCCACAAAAGTGGACCAGAGAACATGATACCTTTTGCAACCCCAATTGTCTGCGTGTCTTGTGTCACGTGTTCCGACTGCAATGCACGTACATTCGGTACTCGGATTACCTTGATATATTTAATGATTGCCCTACTCTGTTCCGCAAACATGTCTGTGAGTTTGTACTGGCGTAACTGCCAACTTCTCTTTTTCTGCATTTGTCTTTTTTCCTTGAGTTAATGCACCTAAATGACTTTCATTCCGTAACTTCAACATAAGCTGTCCTTTAGTTTTTTTTGTATTTTGTATTTTATTTTGTATTTGAGAGATGTGTACATTAGGTTTCCTGTGTTTCCGTGCGCCAGCACAAAGCCCCCCCCCGGCTGTTCCTGGGCACGCAAAAAAATTATTGATTGATTGATTGATAATTGTTATTATTATAACTAATATATTATTATTATATTTTTATTATTATAATATTATTATTGGTCATGTTTTGTCTCTGTTAATGACAAAGAATCTGCTGCCTACTATGCTTCCAGTGGTGTGCCTCAGGGATCTGTTGTGGGGCCTCTTTTGTTTTCTTTGTTTGTTAATGACGTCTCAGCCTCTATAAATCACTCTTGTTTTCTGTTATATGCCGATGACATCAAAATATTTAAAGAAGTTACTAGCGCTGAAGATTGCATAGCTCTTCAATCTGATGTGGATGCTTTTGCAACTGGTGCTCCGCGAACAAACTTGCTCTTAGTGGCGCTAAAACAAAGGCTATGCCCTACACTCGTAAAACAAACCCGATACTTTATCCGTACGTTGTGAAAAGTGTGCCACTACCGCGTGTGTGTAAAATATCTGACCTTGGAGTGGTATTTGACAGTGCAGTAAACTTTTCTGGTGATGTGGATACTATTTCTAAGCACGCCCTTCGCCGCTTCGGGTTTGTCTGTCGAACATCAAGAGAATTCAGCAACCCTGTCTCACTAATAAAGCTTTATTTGTCTGTTGTCCGCCCTACTTTAGAATATGCCTCTGTTGTTTGGAACGGCACGTGCCAGTCGAACAGTAATATACTTGACAAAGTGCAAAATAGGTTCATATCTATCCACAAACATGGTTTCTCCCGACACAGAGGCAATGGTTCAGACTTTTTTACTTATAATCCTCTCCAAAGTTTGAAGTCCAGGCGAACCAATGCTGACCTAATTTTTTTATTTAAACTTGTATACGTGATTATTTCTTTTTCGAAGTTGCTTGCAAATGTAAATTTTAGAGTACCGTCGAAACTTACCCGTAAGTCTCCTACACTTCGTACCCGTAAGACATGCAATAGACACTGCACATTGTACCGCCTTCAAGAAACATACAATCTCTACTCCCATAATATTGACCTGTTTCATACACCCCTTCGGTGTTACATGTGCGACCTTCTGACTTCTGTCTCTCCCCGACTTGGTTCCGACCAGTTTTAATTCCATTTTCATTACCCTATTTTCGTTTATGTTGCTCGCCTTTGTTACTGTTCCTACTCATATATATCTATATCTGCCCGTTTGTATTGTCAAATTTTTATGACACTGTGTTTTATCGTTTCGCGATTGTTCAAACTTTAGTGTGCCGAAATCATTGATTTTGTTATATGACCTTTATTCTTCATTATAGTTTTTTTTCTTCGCTTGTATTTTGTTGTTCTTCTCACGTGTGGATGTATTTGTGTCGTCGTCTGTCTTTTTCTTAAGTGCGCCAGCACAAAGGCTACGGCTGTACCTGGGCACTATAATAAAGAGATTGATTGATTGATTGATTGATTATTAGTAATATTATTATTATTATTATTATTATTATTATTATTATTATGATTATTATTATTTGTATTTGTATTCCTCAACTTGAATATGCCTCTGTCATTTGGAATGGAACCTGCACATCTAATTGTCAACGTGTAGAGCGTGTACAAACCAAATTTTTATCCATATTTATGCATCGTTTTCCCTCTGAGCCTCTCCCGATAACTGTCTCTTTAAGTTACCGGCGAACCCGTTCAGATCTTGTTTTCTTATATAAACTGCTTCATGGTACAATTTCATGCCCGGAACTGCTTGCAGCAATCGGGTTTCGTGTTCCGAAAAAAGCAACAAGGCTTAACCACCCTTTCCACACAGCTGCTAAACTTAGCAGATGTTCTCCTCTTGATAGACTGCAACGCCTATATAACCTTCACTCAGGGGAACTTGATATTTTTTGCCGTCCCCTTGGGGGGTTTTTGTCCGGGCTGTTAGCCGTGGCGCACTAACTTCATTTCGACAGTTCTCGTGTTCTTCAGTTATTTTCCGCATGTGTATGTTGTTTTCACAGAGTCTGTTCTCATTTGCTCATATATGTTGTTCATATATGTTCATATATGTTAGTGTTCATATGTTGTTCATATGTTGTTCATATGTTCATATATGTTAGTGCTGCGGGCGTAATCGTTGTATGTACTATGCTACACTTGTGTAGTCAACTCTTCATACATATGTTTAAGTGGCCCGGGCGAACCAAATGTTATAGAAACAAATGTTTCTATAACTTATCAGTTTATGTGAATAGTTACAAACATTTCCTGTACTTTGTTTCATACGTTTTTGTGTAATTGATGCTTTAGCCGATTGCTATGGTCATTGTACGCTGTGTTTGTGCAATGTACCATAACTTCGTATAATGTAGTTTGGATGCCACTTTTAATTTTTTCTCTGTGGTATTTCATTCACCCACATTTTTTCCTGGTTTTATAAGTGTCAGCCACAATGCGGCATTTTTTCTTTTTTTTTTCTCAGTGCGCCAGCACCAAGGCTTCGGCTGTTCCTGGGCACTATAATAAAGGTTGATTGATTGATTGATTGATTGATTGATTGATTGATTATTATTATTATTATTATTGTTATCCACAAACACAGCGCAGGCTCAAAGACCCTGCGCTGTGGCCTCGGCACTGTCTTTTCAAGCCCTTCCGTGGTGAATTGCATGAAAAAATGATTCATGCAGAGCATCAACGACTTGATGATGATGGCAGGTAATAGTACCTTTGATTGCTTTTATCAGAACGTCCGTGGACTTCGCACAAAGTCAGCTGAATTCTTCTCAAATGTCGTTTCTTCTTGCTGGCCTATAATTATTCTAACAGAAACTTGGTTGTGCCCGGACATAAGTTCCAATACCTTGTTCCCTCCACATTACCAAGTTTTCCGGCATGACCGTGACCCGTTGCACGATAAACAACGGGGCGGTGGTGTGCTTATTGCCCTACATGACTCCATCAAGTGTAAACACCGCCTTGACCTTGAATAAAGAGTGAGTGTATTTGGTTAGAGGTGTTTTGTGATCGGGGTGAACGGCTCTTAGTGTGTACATACTACATTTCCCCCGAGACACAAGCCAGTGAGTTCAGAAATATCCTTAACACAATTGAAACTACAGTAATATCTCACAGTGATCACCATTTCCTTGTCACTGGGGACTTTAACGCAAAGGGGATTTCTGGGGAGACTCAGCGGGTCAGTCAGGCGTCTCACCAAATATCTCCGAAGTGTGGCTTTCTATTTGATTTTATTTCCTTTACTTCCTTGCAGCAGTGCAACCTCATCAGGAATTCATGTGGAAACGTCTTAGATTTGTGTCTGGCTAGCTTGGAAGCTGTCGACGTCTCGCGTAGTCATACTAACCTTGTAAAACCGGACAAGTTTCATCCGTCATTACATGTTTCATTGCATAACGTATCTCTCCTTCATTACAGCCCCTCTGTTTGCACACCAGGAAGCATTAGTTACGACTTTGCTCGTGGTGACTACATTGGTTTATTTCACTTTCTTAGTAACACTGATTGGTCACCAATAGCTAACCTCAGCGACGTTGATGAACAGACCGATTTTTTTACTGAAGTTGTTCACGATGGCTTGGGGAGCTTTGTTCCCTAAAATTTGAAAATAAAGGCAATTTTCCGCGTTGGTTTTCTGCTGAACTTAAACGAGCTTTGGAGAGGAAAAATCGAGCGCACAAGCAAGCTAATAAAACGGGGCAGGAAAGGTGGCAGAATGAGTTTCGTCAACTCAGATCTCTTTGTAAATGTCTGGTTTCAGCAGACATTCAGCCTCTTACATTGCCGCGGTTGAGGCTGATGCAACACGCAAAGCAAAAGCTTTCTTGGGCCATGTCCATTCTCAAACATGTAAAAATTCACCTGGGAACAATAACCTCATCGATGAACGAGGAGAGAGCATATCGGACGTTGCCAATGCCTTTGCGCGACAATTCCGTTCCACTTATGGCAACAACACTGCAGCTTACCCCCCTCAACAATCTCTAGGTTACTGTAAAAACTCGGAAGTGTTGGTTTTGGAAAGTCTCGTTTTGAAAGCTCTGAAACAATTGAAATCGTCATTTTCATGCGGCCCTGACGGCATTCCTTCTGCCGTACTGAAAGCGTTTGGTGATATCCTAGTTCCAGTATTGACGTGTATATTTCAAACTTCTCTCATGTCTGGCCAGTTCCCCGCTCGTTGGAAGAATGCAAGGTTGTTCCTGTATTTAAGACAGGTTCAAAATTGGACCCCACGAACTACCGACCGATATCTATTCTATGTGCTGCTTCTAAATTGTTTGAGTCAATACTGCATAAACTACTTACATTCAATAAAATACACATTAATGCCTGAACAGCATGGTTTTTTCGCGGGCCGATCGACCACTACCAATCTCGTCAACTTCATGCTGCATGCTTCGGAAGCTGTGCAAGGGAGAGGTCAACTTGATGTAGTCTACTTTGATTTAAGCAACGCTTTTGATGTCGTCTGCCACTAGCTTTTAGCCAAAAAACTATCTGAGCTTGATATACAAGCATCCCTGATATCTCTTATATGCAATTATCTATGTGATAGGTCATGTTTCGTGCATGTAAATGAACAGTCTTGTCTTTCCTATGAGGTCACCAGTGGTGTCCCTCAGAGCTCAGTTCTCGGGCCACTTCTCTTCTCAATCTATAAATATTGTCGCGACAATATTTAATGATTGTAATTTTCTTTTATGCCGATGATGTAAAAATATTTAAATCTGTTTCCAACTCTGCAAGCTGTTCCGCTCTCCAGAGAGCAATCTCGTCCTTCTCGCATGGGTGCTCATGCAACAAACTTCTCATTAATACATCTAAAACTAAGGTTATGACATACACAAGAAAGGATGACAACATCTTGTTTTCTTACAACATCTATGTTGCATTACTCCCACGTGTGGTAGAGGTTAATACCTGGGCGTCACTTTCGACAGTACACTGAGCTTCTCTCCACATATTCAGGTAATTACTCGTAGAGCTCTTCGATCGCTTGGCGTTGTCTGTCGCGTGTCCAAAGAGTTCAAGGAGCCGCTTTCTCTTCTCAAGCTCTACACAACTATATGACGTCCGCAGCTTGAATAAGCATCTGTTGTCTGGAACAGCACGAGCAAAACAAACCGTAAGCTTGTAGAAAGGGTCCAAAATAAGTTCATATCTATCTTCAACCATCGCTTTGGCTATAGTAGTAATTATAACCCTGGATCGCCCTCTTTATTGACGCTATCATGCTTAACTTCCACACGGAACAAGGCTGATATTCTCTTCATCTTTAAAATTATGCACGGCATAGTGTCTTGTGGTGAGCTGCTACAACATGTTTGTCTTTATGGGCCACAAAAGTGGACCAGAAAACATGATACCTTTTGCAACCCCAATTGTCTGCGTGTCTTGTGCCATGTGTTCCGACTGCAATGCACGTACATTCGGTACTCGGATTACCTTGATATATTTAATGATTGCCCTACTCTGTTCCGCAAACATGTCTGTGAGTTTGTACTGGCGTAACTGCCAACTTCTCTTTTTCTGCATTTGTCTTTTTTCCTTGAGTTCATGCACTTAAATGACTTTCATTCCGTAACTTCAACATAAGCTGTCCTTTCGTTTTTTTTGTATTTTGTATTTTATTTTGTATTTGATAGATGTGTACATTAGGTTTCCTGTGTTTCCGTGTGCCAGCACAAAGCCCCCCCCCCGGCTGTTCCTGGGCACGCAAATAAATTATTGATTGATTGATTGATAATTGTTATTATTAATACTAATATATTATTATTATATTTTTATTATTATAATATTAATATTGGTCATGTTTTGTCTCTGTTAATGACAAAGAATATGCTGCCTACTATGCTTCCAGTGGTGTGCCTCAGGGATCTGTTGTGGGGCCTCTTTTTTTTTCTTTGTTTGTTAATGACGTCTCAGCCTCTATAAATCACTCTTGTTTTCTGTTATATGCCGATGACATCAAAATATTTAAAGAAGTTACTAGCGCTGAAGATTGCATAGCTCTTCAATCTGATGTGGATGCTTTTGCAACTGGTGCTCCGCGAACAAACTTGCTCTTAGTGGCGCTAAAACAAAGGCTATGCCCTACACTCGTAAAACAAACCCGATACTTTATCCGTACGTTGTGAAAAGTGTGCCACTACCGCGTGTGTGTAAAATATCTGACCTTGGAGTGGTATTTGACAGTGCAGTAAACTTTTCTGGTCATGTGGATTCTATTTCTAAGCGCGCCCTTCGCCGCTTCGGGTTTGTCTGTCGAATATCAAGAGAATTCAGCAACCCTGTCTCACTAATAAAGCTTTATTTGTCTGTTGTCCGCCCTACTTTAGAATATGCCTCTGTTGTTTGGAACGGCACGTGCCAGTCGAACAGTAATATACTTGACAAAGTGCAAAATAGGTTCATATCTATCCACAAACATGGTTTCTCCCGACACAGAGGCAATGGTTCAGACTTTTTTACTTATAATCCTCTCCAAAGGTTGAAGTCCAGGCGAACCAATGCTGACCTAATTTTTTTATTTAAACTTGTATACGTGATTATTTCTTTTTCGAAGTTGCTTGCAAATGTAAATTTTAGAGTACCGTCGAAACTTACCCGTAAGTCTCCTACACTTCGTACCCGTAAGACATGCAATAGACACTGCACATTGTACCGCCTTCAAGAAACATACAATCTCTACTCCCATATTATTGACCTGTTTCATACACCCGTTCGGTGTTACATGTGCGACCTTCTGACTTCTGTCTCTCCCCGACTTGGTTCCGACCAGTTTTAATTCTATTTTCATTACCCTATTTTCGTTTATGTTGCTCGCCTTTGTTACTGTTCCTACTCATATATATCTATATCTGCCCGTTTGTATTGTCAAATTTTTATGACACTGTGTTTTATCGTTTCGTGATTGTTCAAACTTTAGTGTGCCGAAATCATTGATTTTGTTATATGACCTTTATTCTTCATTATAGTTTTTTTTCTTCGCTTGTATTTTGTTGTTCTTCTCACGTGTGGATGTATTTGTGTCGTCGTCTGTCTTTTTCTTAGGTGCGTCAACACAAAGGCTACGGCTGTACCTGGGCACTATAATAAAGAGATTGATTGATTGATTGATTGATTAATAGTAATAATAATAATAATATTATTATTATTATATTGTTGTTATCCACAAACACAGCGCAGGCTCAAAGACCCTGCGCTGTGGCCTCGGCACTGTCTTTTCAAGCCCTTCCGTGGTGAATTGCATGAAAAAATGATTCATGCAGAGCATCAACGACTTGATGATGATGGCAGGTAATAGTACCTTTGATTGCTTTTATCAGAACGTCCGTGGACTTCGCACAAAGTCAGCTGAATTCTTCTCAAATGTCGTTTCTTCTTGCTGGCCTATAATTATTCTAACAGAAACTTGGTTGTGCCCGGACATAAGTTCCAATACCTTGTTCCCTCCGCATTACCAAGTTTCCGGCATGACCGTGACCCGTTGCACGATAAACAACGGGGCGGTGGTGTGCTTATTGCCCTACATGACTCCATCAAGTGTAAACGCCGCCTTGACCTTGAATAAAGAGTGAGTGTATTTGGTTAGAGGTGTTTTGTGATCGGGGTGAACGGCTCTTAGTGTGTACATACTACATTTCCCCCGAGACACAAGCCAGTGAGTTCAGAAATATCCTTAACACAATTGAAACTACAGTAATATCTCACAGTGATCACCATTTCCTTGTCACTGGGGACTTTAACACAAAGGGGATTTCTGGGGAGACTCAGCGGGTCAGTCAGGCGTCTCACCCAATATCTCCGAAGTGTGACTTTCTATTTGATTTTATTTCCTTTACTTCCTTGCAGCAGTGCAACCTCATTAGGAATTCATGTGGGAACGTCTTAGATTTGTGTCTGACTAGCTTGGAAGCTGTCGACGTCTCGCGTATTCATACTAACCTTGTAAAACCGGACAAGTTTCATCCATCATTACATATTTCATTGCATAACGTATCTCTCCTTCATTACAGCCCCTCTGTTTGCACACCAGGAAGCATTAGTTACGACTTTGCTCGTGGTGACTACATTGGTTTATTTCCCTTTCTTAGTAACACTGATTGGTCACCAATAGCTAACATCAACGACGTTGATGAACAGACCGATTTTTTTACTGAAGTTGTTCACGATGGCTTGGGGAGCTTTGTTCCCTAAAATTTGAAAATAAAGGCAATTTTCCGCGTTGGTTTTCTGCTGAACTTAAACGAGCTTTGGAGAGGAAAAATCGAGCGCACAAGCAAGCTAATAAAACGGGGCAGGAAAGGTGGCAGAATGAGTTTCGTCAACTCAGATCTCTTTGTAAATGCCTGGTTTCAGCAGACATTCAGCCTCAATCAGCCTCAAACGCGGCAATTACATTGCCGCGGTTGAGGCTGATGCAACACGCAAAGTAAAAGCTTTCTTGGGCCATGTCCATTCTCAAACATGTAAAAATTCACCTGGGAACAATAACCTCATCGATGAACGAGGAGAGAGCATATCGGACGTTGCCAATGCCTTTGCGCGACAATTCCGTTCCACTTATGGCAACAACACTGCAGCTTACCCCCCTCCACAATCTCTAGGTTACTGTAAAAACTCGGAAGTGTTGGTTTCGGAAAGTCTCGTTTTGAAAGCTCTGAAAGAATTGAAATCGTCATTTTCATGCGGCCCTGACGGCATTCCTTCTGCCGTACTGAAAGCGTTTGGTGATATCCTAGTTCCAGTATTGACGTGTATATTTCAAACTTCTCTCATGTCTGGCCAGTTCCCCGCTCGTTGGAAGAATGCAAGGTTGTTCCTGTATTTAAGACAGGTTCAAAATTGGACCCCACGAACTACCGACCGATATCTATTCTATGTGCTGCTTCTAAATTGTTTGAGTCAATACTGAATAAACTACTCACATTCAGTTTAAATACCACATTATTCCTGAACAGCATGGTTTTTTCGCGGACCGATCGACCACTACCAATCTCGTCAACTTCATGCTGCATGCTTCGGAAGCTGTGCAAGGGAGAGGTCTATTTCATGTAGTCTACCTTGATTTAAGCAAGGTTTTTGATGTCTGCTACGTGCTCTTAGCCAAAAAACTATCTGAGCTTGATATACAACCATCCCTGATATCTCTTATATGCAATTATCTATGTGATAGGTCATATTTTGTGCATGTAATTGGACAGTCTTGTCTTTCCTATGAGGTCACCAGTGGTGTCCCTCAGGGCTCAGTTCTCGGGCCACTCCTGTTCTCAATCTTTATAAATGATGTCGCGACAATATTCAATGATTGTAAATTTCTTTTATATGCCGATGATGTAAAAATATTTAAATCTGTTTCCATCTCTGCCAGCTGTTCCGCTCTCCACACAGCAATCTCGTCCTTCTCGCATTGGTGCTCATGCAGCACACCCCTCATTAATACATCTAAAACTAAGGTAATGACATACACAAGAAAGACTGACAACATCTTGTTTCCCCATAACATCAACGGGGAATTACTCCCACGCGTGGTAGAGGTTAATGACCTAGGCGTCACTTTCGACAGTAAACTGAGCTTCGCTCCACATATTCAGGTAATTACTCGTAGAGCTCTTCGATCGCTTGGCGTTGTTTGTCGCGTGTCCAAGGAGTTCAAGGAGCCCATTTCTCTTCTCAAGCTCTACACAACTATATGTCGTCCTCAGCTTGAATATGCATCTGTTGTCTGGAACAGCACGAGCAAAACAAACCGTAAGCTTGTAGAAAGGGTCCAAAATAAGTTCATATCTATCTTCAACCATCGCTTTGGCGATAGTAGTAATTATAACCCTGGATCGCCCTCTTCATTGACGCTATCATGCTTAACTTCCAGGCGGAACAAGGCTGATATTCTCTTCCTCTTTAAAATTATGCACGGCATAGTGTCTTGTGGTGAGCTGCTACAACATGTTCGTCTTTATGTGCCACAAAAGTGTACCAGGAAACATGATACCTTTTGCAACCCCAATTGCCTGTCTGTCTTGTGCCCTGTGTTCCGACTGCAATGCACTTACAATCGGTACTCGGATTACCTTGATATATTTATTGATTGCCCTACTCTGTTTCGCAAACATGTTTGTGAGTTTGTATTGGCGTAACTGCCAACTTTTTTTATTCTGCATTTGTCTTTTATCCTTGAGTTCATGCCCTTAAATTACTGTCAATCTGTAACTTCAACATAAGCTATCGATTTTTTTTTGTATTTGGTATTTTATTTTGTATTTGAGAGATGTGTACGTTATGTTTCGTGTGTTTTTGTTTCCGTGCGCCAGCACAAAGGCCCCCCCCGGCTGTTCCTGGGCACGCAAATAAATGATTGATTGAATATTAATAATATTAATATTATTATTAATATTTATATTACTTCTGTAGAAGTAAGTAATAGTAACTTCTTCTACAGAGCTACTTACTTCTGTAGAAGTTTGCACTTCACACCAAAATCACCATTTTATCATTCTGGGGGATTTCAATGCACCTGGTGTTCAATGGGACAGTCTAACTAACCAGCATTACAAATATTACGTACAGCAAAAATCTCGCATTGTTTTAGACTTCCTAGATTTCACATCCATGGCACAACTGAATAACATCAAAAACTGCTCCGAAAATATCTTAGACCTCTGCTTCTCAAACATTCAGAACGCGCGAGTATCAATGGTGGATATCTCTCTTGTCAAATCCGACAAGCTTCATCCTCCATTTTCAGTTTTGGCTCCCGTTTCGATTCGGCATTGTGGTACCTCACTAATGTATAATGAACTTTCTCCCTTCTTTTATGGACGTGGGGATTATGTCGGCTTGTATAGCTTTTTTTCTTCGTTTGATTGGTCAGAAATTCAAGAACTCCCTGATTGCAATGCACAGGTCGAACGGTTCACCGAAATTATCAAGAGCGGTATGGATCAATTTATTCCCAAGTATAAACCAAACCACTCCAAGCACCCACATTGGTTTTCGAAAGAACTTCGTACGACTCTTAAATTAAAATACCGCTGCCACAGAAAGTATAAGAAAACCGGAAGTGACGAATGGAAACAGAACTTCTGCTCTTACCGTAAATTATGTAAACATTATGAGCGGGACCAGCGCTCCCATCTCGATTCTGTAGAGAGTAGTGCGAATTCTCAGCCTGAAACATTTTGAAGATACATCCGGTCCCGTAAGAACAACTCACATGATCTTATCAATCTTGTAGATTCCTCTGGGGAAGAAGTTCATAATGTCGCCAACCACTTTACTCAGCACTTCAATGCCACAAGAGGCCAGCGTGACGTTTCTGAAATGAACATATTGTTAAATCGCGTATAAGGCTCTAGCTTAGTGCTTTTGGACGAGCAGTTAGTTTTGGAGAGCCTAAAGAGCATGAAACCGTCATTGTCGTGTGGAGCTGACGGAATACGCCCAGCTATTCTCAAAACATACGGCACCATTTTTGTACCTGTTATGACGGTGATATTTACACAGTGTCTAAAAACAAACGTGTTTTCTCTCGCGTGTAAAATTTCTCGAGTGCGTCCTCTTTTCAAGTCAGGCTCCAAATCGGATGCAACAAACTACAGAGCAGTTTCTCTCCTTTGTGCATGTTCAAAGCTGTTTGAGACAGTGCTGTACAAATTACTGTCAAGTTCTGTACAGAATCTTCTTGTAAGTAAACAGCGGTTTTATTTCAGGAAGATCGACAACAACTAATCTCTCCTGCTTCATGGAGCAGGCCTCGGCAGCCATTTCTGAGAGGGGCCAGCTCGACGTTGTCTACGGTGATCTGAGCAAAGCATTTGACGTTGTCTACCACACGCTGTTACGAAAAAGCTTTTACAGGTAGGAATTGATACACCACTCGTGGCGTTGTTGGGTAGTTATCTAGATAACCGGTTCAGTTTCGTTAGCGTGAACGGGCAGACGTCTGCTCGGTACAGATCAACAAGCGGTGTGCCTCAAGGCTCCGTGTTGGGGCCTGCCTTGTTCTCCATTTTTGTTAATGATGTGTCAGCCGCAATTAAGATGCCTTCGTTCCTTCTTTACGCTGACGACATTAAAATATTCAGACGGATTGAGTCCATTAATGACTGCATTGCCCTGGAGCAAGATATATCCTCATTTTCCAAGTGGTGCTCAGACAATAGATTAAATCTTAACTCTACAAAAACAAAGGTCATGTCTTATAGCAGGAAAATGAACCGCACTTTATTTTGCTACAGTATTAATGGCAGTTACTTGTCTAGAGTTGAAGAGATCAAAGACCTCTGCGTCCTTTTCGACAGTGCCTTGACGCGCTACGCTCTCTTGGAGCTGTATGCAGGTTTTCTCGAGAATTCCGGTTGCCTTCTTCATTCCAAAAACTATTCAGAAGGCTTTGTATTCCGCAACTAGAATATGCTTCTGTCGTTTGGAATGGAACCTGTATTTCCAACTGTCAACGTATACAGCGTGTACAAACCAAATTTTCATCAATATTTAGGCATCGTTTTCCTTCGGAGCCTATCCCTATAACTGTTTCTCTAAGTTTCCGGCGGACCCACTCAGAACTTCTTTTCATGTACAAATTGCTTTATGGTTTATTTTATGCCCACAACTACATGAATCAATCAGTTTTCGCGGTCCACAAAAAGCTACAAGGCTCGCCCACCCTTTTAAAGCAGCTGGAGCTCTCAGTACATGTTCTCCTCTTCAAAGGATGCAGCATCTGCATAATGATCACTCCGAGAAGCTCGATATCTTTCAGCGTCCTCTTCGGGAGTTTTTGGCAGGGTTGTCAGCTCTGACACACTAGGTTCCTCTTGGCAGTGCTCTTTTTCTTCACTTATCGTCCTGACGTGTGCATTGACTTCACCGAACTTGTTCTTGTTCCTGGTTATTCGTGTATTGTGCTGATACTGCGACTGTAATTATCGTATAATTTTTCTTTTTCTGCCGTTTTTAATAATAAAATTTGCCATATTCACTTCATGCGTCCAATTGAAACTGAAAATGTACGCTTCCCGAATCTTGTAAAAACTTTCTTCTTTTCACTCACCCTTCCGTATAGTTACGCTTATTTTAAAATGTCTTCTTGCAATTGACCAGACATTACAGTTTCTATTGATTGTGTAATATTGCCTAAAAAAAACACTATGGTATTTTTATTCTTCTTTGAAGTTGTAGTTTCTTCTTATTTTTTGATCACTCACTGTCCTTTTGCCAACTGTTGATGCATTTCATTGCTGTCTATACCTTTTCTGTGCGCCAGCACGACTTGATTGTGTAAAGTCGGTTGGATTGCACTATTGTATTCCTAATCTTCTTTGCCGTTTTTTGTAGGTCTTTCTTTTTCTTTTTGCTGACTGAGTGTTTATTAGCACATTGTTGATGTACTACAGTGCTGCATTTCCCCTCTGAGTGCTCCAGTACGAAGGCCTCCGCTGTTCCTGGGCACTATAATAAACATTGATTGATTGATTGATTGATTGATTGATTGATTGATTGATTATTATCAGTGT
>NW_027526214.1:29038733-29137625 GCF_048455015.1 Haemaphysalis longicornis
AGCGATTCATGAAATTGGCGATCCAACACAGCGCATGACGGTCTGTCATAACTTTAAATGGCATACGACACATATGGGCGAATTTCTGGAATCGCCCATTTATAGCGAGGCACTGTTTTCCAGACGCTGAGTAGCTTTTCTCCTCCTTCGATAGACCACGGCTTGCACAGACGATTACCTTTTCGCAGCCGCTTTGCTTTAGACGAGGACGGCACACAAACCTATATCGCTGGCATCTGTGTGCTGTTCCGTTCCGGTTTTTCACCTAAATGAGCTAGCACAGGCGGGCTTTGCAGGCGTTTTTGCAGCACGCAGAATGCTTTTTCTCTGTCGCTTTTCCAGCTAAAAGGGGTGCTATCTTTCGTCAAGCGTATGAGTGGCTGGACAATGCGTACGAAATTTGCGACGAAGCGCCAGTAGTATGCGCGCAATTTGAGAAATCTTCGCACGCCCTTCCTGTCTTTCGGCCTTGAAAAGTTCGCAATGGCTGAATATTTTTTCGGGTCAGGTAGGACTCCCGCCGTGTTGACAACGTGGCCCATAAACGTTGCCTCCTGGTACGCGAAACGGCACTTTTCGGGTTTCAGCGTTAACACCGACATACGAATGACCTCGGGTACAGACTCCAACCTTTAAATGTGTTCGCCGAAGTTCTGGGTGAACACCAGAACGTCGCCGAGGTATACGAGGCAGGTGTGCCATTTCAGTACAGCTAGCTCTGTGTCCATGACTCTTTCAGACGTTGCTGGTGCCGTGCAGAGCGCAAACGGCATCACCTTGAACTCGTATAGGCCACCCGGGGTTAGAAATGCGGTCATCTCCCCGTCTCTCCTGCCCACTTCAATTTGCCAGTAGCTGGTCTTTAGATCCTAAATAAGAAGTACTTCGCATGGCAGAGGTGGTAGAGGGCGTCGTTCATTCGTGGCAGGGGGAAGACTACCTTTTTAGGGATTTTGTTCAGTCGCTGGTATTCAACGCAAAACCCTAATGTGCAGTCTGTTTTGCATTAGTACGACCGGTGCAGCGCAGGAGCTTTTCGCTGGGTGTTTAATGACGTCGCTGAGCATGTCGTCGACTTGTGTCCGGATGGCTTCCCGCCCGTGAGACGAGACGCGGTACGGTGACTGCCTTGTAGGTCGGCCTCCTTATTCAGTTATTATTCTGTGCTTCGCTACAAGTTGTTGACGTAGTTTCGAGTTCGACGAAAAACACTCCCAGTAGCGACTCAGCGTAGGCAATAATATGTTCCGTTCTGCTTGCGGTAACTCTGGATTCACATCGAAAGTATATGGAGGCTGGAATGTATCCCCGGGTGCGCTTTCAATTTCGGCAACCGCGATCACGTCCCTTGCCTATTGCGTTTCTTCTAGGAATACAATTTCAGAGCTCCTGTTTAAAAACTGGTACTCGTCGGTAAAACTGGTGACAAAAATGTGGGATTGGTTTTGGTTAAAGCGTGCAATGCCTCTTGCGACAGAGACACCACGGCCTAGAAGCAGCCTTGGTCACTCTGTACGACAGCGTGGACATCAGGAACCGCATCTTCACAGAGGACACTGATCATCAAGTTTGCGCGGAGTGCCAGGGTGACGTCATCGTCGGCGATCCTTATAGAACCCCTGTGTTCGGGGTTCGGTTTCGGCGTCATGCAGTTATCGGAGGAAAATGCTATAGAGTTGGCCTATAGATCAAATATTGCCCCATTGTCCGTCAAAAAGTGCATTCAGGGAATTACGTCGCGGCAGCAGGTAGGCAAAGTAAGGAACGCCGCCGGGTACGTTGTGCCATCTATGGTGATGCGCAATGTGCACGTTCCACTTGCCGTCACGAGGCGGCCTCCTGGTGTGCGTTTGTGCGGAGTGTCTTATCTGGCCATAACGTTCTTCAGCTTAAACGCGAATTAACCGCTCATTACTGAGTAGTCGGCTCCCGTGTCTATGAGCGCAAATACATCGAAGCCGTCCATGGACCTTTGAACGACGCACGCGGCCTTCGTCGAGTTCCGGGTGCGTCGTGGCGTCGTACCTCTACTTATACGTGTTGACGGTGGAGACTATGCGTCGTCGTCTTCGTCGTATGATCAGTGGCAGGTTCGGTCATATCGGTTCCACGCCACGCCATTTTGCTGTAGTTATGATCAAGAGCAACGTCAGGGTCAGATCGAGTCGTGAGGCTGAGGGCATGCTGTGAATCATGGTCTTCATCGCGTCGCTGCGTCATTGCAGGGTTCTCATTTTTCCGCGGTCCTGCAACTTTATCACAAGACGTAGCTGCTTTTATTTTGCCCAGCGTGGGCTGGGGGACCTTCCCCGTGAGAAGTCGCCATGTCTACGGTGGCTTGCCGACTGGTACGTGTAGGGAGACAATGAACGGTTCAAGCGGGCTGGTCCTCTGTTGATGTTGGACAGGTAGTCTTCGAACTCAGTACGGTGCTGGCCGGGTCGTTGGCGTGGTGCGTAGATAAAGAAGCCTCGCAAACTGACCCTCTCACAGGGGCAGCGTACGTAGATGTGGTAGGTCTCTCAGCAGTGGTAGCACAGCGGATGATTATCGGGCGTTCGCCACACCTCCGTCTTCTTTCGGGGGTTAAGAGGGGTTCCAGAACACGCGGTCGGGCCAGTGACAGGAGGCGACAGGACGGAGCCTCATGACGATAGGGCGCAGGTGGGCGAGACCGGCAAACAGAAGCCGCGTATGACACGGCTTGCAACTCGCGGGGTGCTTCTGGCATCGTTGAAGTTCCCAGCGCTTGCTGCACTTCTTCCCTAATCACAATAGTTAAGGGAAGTGACTTGGGGCTGCGGCAGCGCGGGGAGAAGTTTCCGCAGGTCATCCCTCACCATTGCGAGGATAGAATCACGTAGGCTGTCGGCCGGTTTCTTCATGCTGTCGATGTAGCTCTCATTGGCCGCGCCAAAAAAGTTGCGGTCATACTGCTTAGCACGCCTTTCGAGAGCCTTCTCAATAGTGTTGACTTCGGTCACCAATTCGGCGACGGTTTTGGGCGGGTCGCGCAAAGGTCCAGCAAACAATTCCTCCTTCACACCGCGCATTAAGAAGCGTAACTTCTTTTTTCCCATCATGCAAGGGCACCACGTCAGAGGAGCATCTTAATCTCTTCCAGCATGAGCTGCAGCTGGGAATTATTCGCCGTTCGACTAGCAACCATCAATGGCCGCTACACATGGTGCCTAAAAATGACGGGGACGACTGGCACCCCTGCGGTGAATACAGACACTTGAACACATCAACAACGCCCCACCAGCATCATCTGCAACACATTAACGAGTTTAGTGCATGGCTGCAAGGTAGAAAATTATAAGCAAGATAGACATCATAGCGGCATACCCCCAAATCGCCGTAGAACCGAAGGACTTACAAAAAACAGCCATAACAACTTTATTCGGCCTGTTTGAGTTTGTCCGTATGCCCAACGGCAGAAAACTTCAGCACAGACCTTTCAAAGGTTCATAGATGAGGTCACCCAGTGTCTTTTTTTCGTCTTTGTCTACCTGAATGACATTTCGGTGGCCAGCAGAACTCCTATCGCGCGCGAACAGCCCCTCCGCCAGCTCTTTCAGCGCTGGATGACTACGGAATCGTGTTTAAACCTCAAAAGTGCGTGTTTGGTTCGAGGCTCTCCAATTCCTTAGCCGTCATATCACTGCTGAAGGCATTACACCATTGCAATCAAATGTGCAATCCGTGAAGAAGCTTCCTGCTCCAAGATCTTGCAGCAAGCCTATAGTTCCTCGGGGTATTATACTTCCACTGGTGGTTCATTTGGTTATTTGCTCGACTACTCCAGCCTTAGACCGACCTGCTGTGCTGAGACAGCCAAAACGCACCCGAATATTGTTGGACCCGAACGCTTTCCAGAAGGCTTAAGACGAGCTGGCCGCGGCTACCCTTCCTAATAATGCCCTTTTGACGCTCCTACACGCCTCATGAGGAACGTCTCCTCCTGATCAGTCGAAGCAGTGGTGCACTAACCGGAGGCTGCACCGTGGAAGCCACTGGACTTCTTTTTGAAACGCCTGAAGCCTGCAGATGTATGGTACAGCACTTTTGGAAGGGAGGTGCTCGCAATCTATTGTACTAATAAGCATTTCCGCTACTTCCTGGAAGGACGTGAGTTCTACATCTTGACAGACCACAAGCCCATTACCTACATATACAACAACGGCAACTCCTACACAGAAAGGGAAATTTGAGAGCTCTCATTCATCTCTAAGTTTTCTACAGACATCCTCCACGATCCCGAGGTCGATAACGAAGCAGCTGACCCCTTGTCTCGTGTCAACGCTTCCAGCACAAAACTGCTTGACTTCGAGGCGATAGCCGCGGCTAAGCGGGAGGCAACTGAGTTCACGAGTCTGAAAGGTAAGGGATCTTCTTGTGTGCTTTCGAAGGTTGCACGTCCCTACATTCAGGGCATGATAACCTGCGATACCTCTCAGACAACCCCACGACCTTTCGCGTTAAAGAATATTCGCCGACTGGTATTCGACACTTTGCACTCTATCAGGCAACTATTAGTCCGTGCCACCCAGTGGCTGATAACAGAACGCTTCGTTCGGCCTGGAGTAAAAGCGGATGTGCGACGTTGGGCTCGGGCATGTGAAACTTGTCAGCAAGTAAACGTGTCTCGCCACACTCGAGCTGCACTACTGGAATTTCGGACTCCTGAGTCTCGGTTTGACCACGTTCACCTCGACCTGGTAGGACCGTTACCGCCAGCCAATGCTTTAGGTACCTACTCACATGCATCGACAGATACACCCGATGGCCTGGAGCTATACCAATTGATGACATATCACCTGAGATCGTCGCGCAGGCCACTTTTCAGACATGGTTGTGCCGCTTTGTCTGCCCCCCCCCCCCCCTTAAATATTGACTGGGGACGGCAATTCCAGAGCAACCTTTTTGCGCACATTCAACCCTCCTTGGCACGAGTCTACAGCATACAACGGCCTACCACCCCCCTTTGCAACGAAATTGTTCAGCGCTTGCGGAGGCAACTCAAAGCTGCACCTAAAGTGAAACGCGATCGTCAGCACTGGATTTAAAAAGTCCCGCTCATTCTTAATGACCTACACATAACGGTTAAGGAAGACGTCGATTTAAAGCAGCGGAAATGGTGTACGGCTCAACAGTGCGCCTCCCGGAAGAGGTATTCTCCCACCAGACATTTTCCGCCCCACCAGCCTCTGATCACATCGAGATGCTGCGCGCATAGCTTACACAGCTCAGGGCAACAGCACCTCACATCACTCGCAACAGAAAGGTTTTCCCTTTTCCCCACATGGAGTCAGCTACACATGTGTTGGTGCGACAATACGCAACGAACCTGCCTCTCACTCCGCCGTACGATGGCGCTTTCAATGTTTTGGGACGTAATACACGGCTATAACAATAGACGTGCGGGCCAAACGAGAAGTCGTTGCCGTCGACCGCGCCCAGCCTGCTCCTTCTGAGTTTGTGTTCATGCCGCCTCTCACGAACGTTTTTAGTGATAACCAGTGGACTGTGACCTTTCGCAATTCAGCCGGTGACTGCTGCTTTCTTGAAAAGCTCCGCCATTTAGTGGGCGAGGGCTCTGTAGTGGAAGCCTCTCGACACCCCAGCGCAAGCGGCGCCCGTATGATGAGCCTTTTCCTTTCTCTCCGGCTTCGCGACAGTGCGTCTTTTTTAAAAGACGCGTGTTAGTGACATTACACGGGCTTAGTGCAGGGGTCATTATCTGCCATTTTCAGCAGTCGTCCTCGCGGGGGGTCTTTCTTCTTTCTCTTTTGAAGCACGCGGAGGTTCCCGTTCTTTCCCTCGTCAGAGGACGCTCTGGGCGTTCGCAACTTTTGGAAATACAGTCTTGTCTAGAAACTGCATACCAGCTCCCCGTGTGTTTTCTCGCCTTCTTCAGGGCTGAAATTCTGGGATGCTACACCGTAATTCAAGTAACCAAGACATTTTCTAGAATTTTTTTTCCGGTTCTGATTTTGTTTTGTTTGTGATTAGGATAGATACCTGCGAGGTAATGTTGGTCGTATTGCAATATGGTTCTGTAACTTTTGGTATGAACTACTGTACACCACATAAAGACGCAAAACAGGACGTATACTTCCTGTTACACAGAGATGACGCAATCACGCGTCTACCTAGGGAATAATTTTTTTGCAGCATAATCTTTTGTTTCGCCGATCGCCAGCTCCTAATGCACAAGCCAGGCATAAAATACGGCGTTTGTAAGTAAAGATGGTTTGCAAGAGTTCAGGTTAGTGCCGTGTGGATTGAAGAATACCAACGCAGTGTTCAAGTGGTAATAAACCTGCTCAATTGCACCCTATATTGACCTTCTGCTTGAGCTTCTGTCAGTTCATGGCTGTTTTTTAGAGTTTCGTTAAAAATCTGTGGTGTCCTGAAAAAACATTCCCTATCCTTGCTTAGGCGCGCCTTAACATAAACGTGAAGGCAAGCCACCCTTCTCGCCAATTTACACTATATCTTTAGCGTGCTCACTGAGGTATCTAAACAGCCGGGGGAGAAACAATGTGCTGCCACCATTTTTTCTAAGCTTCAAGAGAAAAATGCCCTTCTCTGTTTTCTTCGGTCTGACGTCGCAATAACACCGTTTTGGGAGAAGGTTTGCTTCCCTGGTTTTCAGAAAAACGTGAATGACATTTAAAACCATCGAAGGAACACCTATATCCCAGATAGAGGGCTAAAGTTTGAAAAAACTATACCCGCCCCCACAAAAAGAACAGTTTTAGTAGGCTTAAAACTTGCGGCGCATTGATAAAGAGACATGCACACTGCAATACAGCGGCTGCATATGCGATTCGCTGTCTGACATTCCAAGAAATAAAGTGAGTCATAACTTAGATGCAGTATCAAGCGCTTCCGTGGTATCTCGGGAGATTATGCCCATATCTTTGTGTCTACGCTTCACAGTCATTGAAGGTAATCGTGGTGTGTGTTGGCTCTGTATTTTAAATCTGTTGTGGGGTTATTTACGTGCGAAATTATTACTTCATGGCTATTTTTTGGCCTGTGCTGAAGTAAAGGGATGAATATGCATTTTACAGTGACCGCTCAAACTGCTCTCGGACGATATTTCACGGCCTTCCTATGCCTAATCAGTGTATAATCAACCAATTCTTTATGATATTGACGATACACGCGCCTTCATTGAATGGTAGCGAGCTGAGAGTTATCGGCTATAAACAAACCATTGCTTGGTTGGTTCGGCTTGGTCACTGAGTACTTCTTACCACTGAGTAGGCGCTACTCCCTTGTGAACAATAGGCTACCATTACACACGAATATGACACCACAGTAACACCTCCCAATGCAGTAACGCAAAAGCTTCTGCGGAGCCTTATTTTCTAACTCCAGCAACAAACACTGGGATCCTAAAAAAGCAAAAAATTAGACCATGTCCCCGAAGGGAAATAGGTGGTAATGCAAAGCAGAATTGTTGGCGTACATTCAGCTCATCGTACGGCGCAGCGTGTGTCAACCGAAGCAGCAACTGAGGAAGCGGCACGCGGACCGGGTTTATTAGATAGAGCAGATTGAGTGGAGAGGAGGAGATGACAGAGGACACGAGCTTGCCCGTGCAGCTGGCGTGGAGAGAGGGGAGACCAGGAGCAGCGCGCGCGCTTTCGGTAAAATCGGTAGTCTCCGTCAACGTTGGTGAGGTAAAGGTTCGTGACGTTGGTGCACCAGCTGAGAGCAACGTATACGCCTTCGTCTTCGCAGCTTCGTCTTTTTCTCCTTCTACTTCTTCAGCGGTTCCCCTACGGGAAGATGACGACAGTGGTTGAACGCGAGGCTATCTCGTGACGGATTCTTTGGTTGGCCAATCCCTAGGGGAATCCTGCCACAATCATCCTAACAGGCGCTGCGGACGGGGCACGGACGCGAGTCATCTCCCCGAGCAAGACACGCTAACATCTTCCTCTAAAGATTTCAGATCGTCATTTCTGTTGACGTTCATCTTCGTTTGCCTTCGTTGTATCAGTAGCTTCTTCACGTAGTTTGAATGAGTCAATGACTTAAGGCGCGTTCGTAGCACTTGCTCCTGTCTCGGTGTTGTGGCGCAGTGGGAAGAGCGCCGCGTAGCTCTCGTTGGGGCCAGACCTTCCTGGGATCAAAACCGGGCGCGAGTAACTATTTTTCTTTTTATAGTGTAGGGGTAGAGGTGCGGAAAACGGAAGGACGCCGGACATAGCCCAAAGCAAGAGATCCTTTGCATTTAAAACTTCTCCAACCGCTTCCCTCAAACTTCTTGCAAAAAGTCTGCTACCGGCCGTATTACCAATAGCAGAGCTCTATATTCGAAAGAGTGCTTCACATACCCTTGAATAGAGATTTCAGTCGACAACGAATTCTCCCGATTATTAAAGCGCTGTAGCAACCCTAGCTCAGGAGGAGACAACAGAGGACGATATCCCCCGCCCGGTGTTTTCATCCCGAGAGACGCGAATGAATAACAGCCGAGACCACCAGTGACAATAAAAGCCATAGACATTGTGTTCCCCCTCCCTTCCGACGTACGTGGCTCCAGGATCTTCGACGTTTCAACATGACGGAAGCCACCGTTGTTTTGGACCCGTCTATTATCAACGTCATTATCGTCAACCGTAGCGGAAAGCAAATAATCACTGCATTTTGTAATCACAGCACCCCTTGTCATAAAATCGTCAATTTGCCTCGGCAACGGACGGGGCGGTCGGCTTCAACCGGGCAGTTTTGACACCGGACGGGGAGGGAAATCCTCACTGCGCCATGGCCATGCATTAACGACCATGACAACGAAAAATAATGGGTTAGTTGGGCACAGCCATCCCTATCTGAGAATTGGTTGCATTTAAATAGTTGTTCGCGTAGGATAAATGCATCACCTCATCGCTATACGGATTGAGTATCTGCTGCTATGTTACATTGGGTAAAGAAATCTCAGCTGCAGCCCCAACCCCAGACGAAGAAATCTTGACGAAGACACGTTCCCTTTGCTGGGAAGAGGGAAAGAGGCGAACTACCCCAGAGGCAAAAAGCCGAACTTCTGCCACGCCACTCGGAAGCTGATGTTCTCCATTGCTTTAACGTCGGTAATTTTTTTCCCTGCTGAAATTTTTGGAATCTGCAAGAATATATCGCGGGTGGCGCCCGGCAGTTTGCAAAAGTGAGGGTGTCGGAGTTACAGGTCTCGGTGGGGTGTTCCTGTGAATAGCAATTTCCACAGGTTGTTTTGCAGTGGCAAGTTGTTGTACTGCGGCCGAACAGGTGGCGCTTGTAGCAGCGGCGCGTGTCAAGTATTGTGGACGTACTGCAGAACTAATATAGCCTGTATTGATATGTTGAGGACATTTAATCTGTTCATGGTCAAGAATACGTGTTTCATTTGTTTTTCTACTTTATCCAGGCGGATAGTGATTCCCCTGACGTATGTAACGCCGGAATTTTTGAGTACTTCCAGAAAGTCGGACTGTATTTCGTTTAGCATTTCTGTCTGATATCACACCCGTAAAGCTGTTGAGGCTGCGGTAGGGTTTGACACTTATGTCCTGATCTACAATGCGCGTTTTGGTCAGGAGACCTGTGACTTGCTGTTGTGTAGCTGTTGTGTGTTTACTTCGACTACACTTCGGCGATTGTGAGTTTTTGCCTGTAAATATTTTCCTAAGATTCCTTAAAGGAACTTGGAGACGAGAATTACCGACTCGACAGAGACAGGTTTTCAGTTGTAAACTGATTATCTCCAAAAACAGGGATAGTTGTGAAGTTTGTTGTTCGGAAGATGTGGAAATTAAATTTCGGTGCTACCCTTTTTGAGGAAGCGATCATATTTGGAGAGGGGTTTTCACAATATCATATAGCGTGCTATAGAAGCTGGTGAAGGGATACTTGCTTCTGCATTATAAACCATCATAGCTGAAGATGTCCGGCAGCTCCCAGCGTGGTAAACATAGAGGAAGCCCGTCATTTTTTATTTCATTTCATTTTATTTTCCTTAAAAACCCCCAAATGGGGTTATTACATAAGGGGTGGTGTAAGCACAGGAAATATTATTTGTAGCCACAAAAAATTTAACAGGACAGGTGAGCCGTTACTTCGGCAGTGAAAGAAGACGGGCTGGTGATGGCGGTGATATGGTGGGGAAGGCCATTCCTGTCCTTTGTCGAGCGAGAAAAAAAGGAGGCAGCGAAGGTGGTATTGCAAGTACGGTGACATGAAACTTGAAGTGTATGACCGGTGCGATGAGATATATACGTCGGTGGGATGATGTAAGGTACGCAGTTGAGTGAAGAATAAAAGAATATATGAAACAGAGAAAGGGTGGCGATGGGATGTCGAAAAGAAAGAGGCCCCAGTCCCGATTGTGATTTTAAAGATGAAATGCTAATATCGTTCGAGTATGCGGAATGGATGAACCTTGTAGCACTGTTTTGGACAGAATAAAGTGCGTTGATGAGATATATTTGGTGTGTGATCCAGATGTCGCATGCGTATTGAAGTTTGGAAAGAACAAGAGATTTGTATCCGAGTTGCTTGGCATGTGGCAGATCACGGCGCAGATGACGTTTGAGAAAACCAAGCGTTCTATTGGCGGAGGCGATAATGTTGGTTACGTGAGCCTTTCATGAAAGATCATGCGACAGGATGACACCGAGTTACTTGAACGAAGGTACTAGGTTTATTGGAACGTTAAAAATGCTGTACGAAAAAGTTAAAGGATTATGGCGGTGGGTAAACGATATAACTTTACATTTGGAAAGATTGAGTGACATCAGCCACACATCGCACCATCCTTGAAGATGAAGGAGGTCTTGTTGTGGGGCTAGCTGATCGGATGTGTTGATGACGGGCCAGTAAATGACGCAGTCATCAGCGTACAGACGAATATGGCTTGAAATGTGCAATGGGAGGTCGTTTATGTATATTAAAAAAAGGGGGGGTGAGAACAGACCCTTGTGGGACGCCGGACAAAATAAGTTGAAGACTGGTTGTTTACTGTTACAAATTGCGAGCGGTTGCTAAGAAATTCTCTTATCCAGTTAGGAATGTTTCTGTCAAGTTGAGCTGAGAAAGCTTTAGTAACAGACGTTGGTTGGGAACCTTGTCAAAGGCCTTAGCAAAGTCGAGAAATATGACATCTGTTTGCAGGTTAGCATCAAGGTTAGAATCCAGGTCATGAAGAAAGATGGCCAGTTTGGTTTCGCGGAAAAACCCTCGACGGAAACCATACTGAGAAGGGTGAAAGAAGTCGTTGGAATCTAAGAAATTCATGATTTCGGAAAAAAATGACGTGTTCCATGAGTTTGCAGGAAATGCTAGTGAGAGAGATGGGACGATAATTGAGTGGTGAGTTCCTATTACCTGATTTGGAGATGGGAAAGACCTGCCCCACCTTCCAGTCGTATGGTATAACGCCTGTAGAAAGGGACTGTGATAAAATAAACACAAATACATGGCAGAAACATGCATAGTGTTTTTAGCAGTTTCATGTAATGTCACCTATACCAGAAGATGTTGTTGCTTTGCTGTTTTGGATTAGTGACACAATGCCGTCTATAAAAAAATAAAAGGGGGCGTAGAAGAGGCAGTGATTTCAGCTAAGGGAAAACAAGGTACATCGCTCTTCTCAGTTAAGACCGAAGAAAAAGCGGAGTTCAAAAGATCCGCTGAATCAGCATCGGAAGCAACTTCACCCGTATCACTTGCGAGTGCGATCATGCGCAGTTCGTCAGGGTTTATCACCTGCCAGAAACGCCTCGGAATATGGTTCAATATGCTCGCCAGATCACTAGTGAAGAACTTGTATTTCACGTCTTTGATGGCAACAAGATAGTCGCTGTCCGCGGCATAGTATTTCTGCCATGTGCTAGTGGTGTTCTTTTCTTTGGATGCGCGAAAAAGACGGTTCTTTTCATTTGCCTGTCTTTTCAATGAGTAGGGAAACCACGGTTTCTGGCAGTTGACACGAATTGTTTTTTAAGGTTTGTACTTATTCGCTAGAGCGGGTTTTTTTTTATAAACAGCCAGTTGCTGTTTGTGGATTGTTGGTCAAGATTCAATTCAAAGTCCGGAAGAGAAGGAGCAAGTCCGTCATTAATAGCCTGATAGTTACCATTATCGTCTAACGTGATGGTTTTCTTGCGGATAGTGCGGGAGGGCAGCGTAAAGGCAAAATCTGCATGTATGACTTTATGGTCGCTTATCTGGTGCAGGTAAGTATTTTATGACAAGCCCTGAGGCTGGTTACTTAAAATGAAATCCAAAATATTATCGCAATTCCGTTCAATGCGTGTTGGTTCAGAGACTAGTTGGGTGAGATTATAATTCAGACATAATTCTACAAATTCCTTTCTATCCGTGGGAGTAACAACTGAAAGATGTTCGCTGGTCTAATCGATACTAGGGAAATTAAAATCGCCAAATATCAGAACATGAGTATTAGGGTGTGTGGATGTAAGCAGATTTGGCACGTTATTAAGTTCCTGGGAAAAGTTTTGGTTGCTATGCGGCGGTCTATAGCAAACTCCTAGATGAACGGACTGAGGTGTGGCATGTACAAGTAGCCCTAGTACCTCGAGACTGGAGGTAATATTCACGACAGAACAAATTAACTTATCACTTATAGCGATTAAGACACTGCCACCGCGTGACCCAGTGCGATCCTTCCGGTACACATGGAAGTTTGGCAAGTCATTCAACAGTTCTTCTTCTGATATGTCATTAAACAGCCAGGTTTCCGCAAGGATGAATAGGTTGCTCTGGGATGACACGACAAGGTTAGATACGACTTCCCGCTTGGAGAGAAAACTCCGTATATTGGAGAACACTGCGGAAAGGGATAACTGAGTTTTGCTGAAGCGGGGAGTTCTAGGAACAGTTTGGGGGAGGCATCTTTTTTTATTGGGATGTGGTTGCTACGACAGTGCTTTTATTGCTGAGAAGCTTGATCAAAAACATATCGCTTTGAATCTATGAACAATGTTTTATAGCGCAAAAAGCAGGGCCCATCTTTAGCTTTGGCGAAAGCGACCAGTTGTTTGCGGGCGTATTGAACGCGGCGGGAGAAATCTTCACCTACGCGATAATTGGTTCCTTTAAATTTAGGACCTTGTGAAAGAATTGCGTCTTGTTTTGAAGCTTGAAAACTTTACTATTATGGGGCGGGGGCAGTTGGGATCGTGGCGGCCGAGTCGGTGCGCACGTTCTATTTCTTTTAGGTCAACGGCCATCTGAAGTTTATCACGACAGTGACCGATAACACGTTTTTCCGACCCGGCGTACGTTTCTTTCGCAGATGGGTCGGCAAGGCCATAAAAGATTAGGTTATTCCGGGGCGATCGATTTTGTGCGTCGTCCAAACGTAGTTCAAGGTGGTGAATCACAAGTGCAGACCAAGTATTTGCACTTTTTAACGCTTCTAGTTCGGCTGTTAGTGGCAAAATGTACTCATATAGTTTTTCGACGTCACTAATTCTGTCACTTAATTGGGAGATTTTGTTGTTCGTAGAAACCAGTTCTTTCTTAATTTCGTGAATATCTGTTATAAGTTTGGGTTGACCTGCGGTGATCTTCACTAATTCGGAAAAAATTTAATCGAGGTCGGGGCCGGGATTGGTCTCGATATCACCAGAGACCAGCAGTAAAACGGAGAGACAGGCATGGAAGCAATCGACAACAATAACACTGCAACAATGCGGGCTAGGAAGCTGTACCAGACAGTAGTTGCTAGATCTTTTAGCAAAAAGTTTGCATGGTTTACTAACCTGCATTGCAAAGGTCAGAGGGTTAGTGGACGCTGTTGTGGCACAGCCACCTAGCCCACAAAGCGCTGGTTATGGCTGTAGGTCTTTTATACGGGTTGATGATGTCGCCGATGATGCAGGTTTCATGACGGTGTCGAGTTTTTGGCTGCCGTGCAACGGTGCTGCCATGAGGAGTGCTACGGGGATGGATGTTGTTTCTCTGCCACCGCAATCCATTGGCGTACTGAGGGCCGTGGTTGCGCAGATCGACGAGGCATTCCAGGGAGCAGTTATCATGGCCGGTAGCAGAACATGGGCGATAATTGATACCAGCGCCTGCATTGCAAAGGTCAGCGGGATAGTGGACGCTGTTGTGGCACAGCCACCTAGCCCACCGGAGCTTGACCTGGGCTCCGAGCCGTCTAACCCTTCACCTTTAAACACGTCGTTATGGTAGGGTACAACTTACGTTTTGAACTCGGGGTCCGTGGTGTCACCAATGCAGTGACCAAGATTACTCAAGTTCGCCCCGTGCTGAGAGCCGACATGGCTCAATGGTCAATGGAGGGGAAAAACACTATGTCCTCGTAGAATGTTAAGCTCTCGAGTTGCTGAGTTGACCGCTTCATTGCGCCACAGCCCCGTGGCCCCAATTGTAGCACTTTTATTGTCTTATTCGTGGTGCCTTTCTCCACACGTTTGCAGTTGAAAGATCTGATGGCTGTGCATTGCCACTGGTTAGTCTTTCTTTTGTACAATTTTTTGTTTTCAAAATACTGCACCCGGTATAACAACTTGCTCAATTTATATTCACGTATGTTTAGTTAAGGTGATTATAAAATGTATTTTGAAGACCTTCTTAATGTGTAAATGTAAAACGTACAACTCCACCTGGCTGTCAAGACATTGTACTCGATGCATGTAACAATGGGGCAAAAATTACCTCGAATGTCATAAATTGTCCAGACATATCCCGCTGGCTTTTTGCATTCCGTTATCATTCGAGGCTCTTTCACCTTCAGAATTTCATAATTTCACCATGCACCGTGAATACCAACTGACTCCACCAGATCCTGTTCCAGGCAGTTGGTATTCAAGGCTCAATTACCTCCATAATTTCGCATTTGACCGGTCAGTGCTTCCTTCATTGCTCCTTGAAAAATGCTGCGAACATGCTTCGAAGTTCTCACAAACATCCGCGCTTGAACCCTTCCTCGAAGCATTGCATAAAGTTATGAAGACTGTGTAATAATAATATTACTGCACTTGTCTCTGGAGATCCTAGGGTTCCCGCGGCCACTTGTTTCTTTAAGCTGTCGGTAAGCAACAATCATTGCGTATCAATGTCGCTTCATAGCACTTTTAGGAGCGCTGCGACTGAAGTGAAGCGTTAATAGCAGCATCATCACCAAGTTACCCACTGGTAAAGTTAAACAGAACCTACGCAAGTGTTGTTCTCTACCTGTATTTTTTCGCAACAATCCCAACGCTTCCTTAGCCTGAACAGGCTGTTTGTAATTGTTCGCAGATAGTGCCAAATTTGGAGCTCGATGCTGATATTCTTCTGCATTTAACACCAGAAATGAACCCTGCGGTGGCCGCAGCAATTAGTGAGCCGCTGCTTGAGTCGCTCCCCTGACTACTACCTCATGTGTGGCCCAGCATGGCTATTCAGCCGGCTGCGTCTGCTTCATTGCTGCTCAAGGCTTCTTCTCGATCATCGGCTTCTCATTGAAGTCCCTCAGGATCCATGATAACTCTGAACAATTATTCCATAGTATTTCTTCATTGGAAAACAATTTGCCACACAACGAGGACGATATGTCTGACATGACGGAGGTCTCTCCTTCTGGCGCCACAATAAACGCGTAGGAGACCAAAAGCATCACAAACGATTCCGAGCCATTTCAGAAAGTGCGAACTCCAAAGCGCCGTCGAGGGTCTAAGCGCGTACTCAAATCCCTGGTAGTACACGTATCCCCGAAGCACCCTATGAGACACAGACTTGTGCTGACTGTAAAGCCCACGGATCATTCAAGAAATTACCACTAGGTTCAAACCACTAGCAATTAAAAATTGGTTTAGAATCGATTGGTCCCGGTAGAGTGCTTCAAGTGTGAGTGAACCATCGGTTCACTCTCTTGGCCATCGACACACGCACTGCTTACGAAAACGAGGGTTTGTTCACAATATAAAGGATTGCGGAACTATCCGTGAGAGTCTATAAACCACGCCAAAAATTGGGTTTTGGCGTAGTTCGAGGTATAGCTAGAGACATCACACCACCTGAGATTCTTCAGGCACTACGTGAGAGTATCCCAGTCAAGCAAATCCGCAGATTGTGCAATACATTTGAAAGTGTGCAGTTAGTATTTGTGAAAGAGCCCAACCCTGAACACGTTATCGTACGGTACACGCGCCACGGCGTCTATGGATATGTTGAAACACCCAGGTAGTGTAGTAAATATCTGCGGTTCCGCCATGTGCCGAGGTATGCCAGCTTATAACTCGATGCACTTAGTGTGCGGGCATTCATGATTGTACCACGTGCAACGTCGAGAGCCCCGGTTGTGCTAACTGCAGGAACAAGCATGAAGCCATGAATGGAAGCTGCTCGGCAAGCCGTGTTGAGCAGGCTACTCAAATTCAAGATGATCCATCTGACCGACCATAAGTCTGCAAAAGCAGCTGTACAGGAGCAGCGTAGCAGTGGACACAAGAAATCTTCAAGATGGCCGGCGCGGGAAGGAGACAAGCCCATCTCTATGAACCTGGATAATGATTTTCCTGCCGTACCATCCCTACAACGTAATGCACCATCAAGAGCTAAAACTGCAGTTAGCACGACGGCACCTGCTCCTGCAGCTACACCCCCTCTGGCTTCAGTAGAGGCCCTTCCACCAGCTCCTAGAGCAGCCACTATGTCAACGAGTACGGGGGACCGGCATCAATGTCTTCCAAACTCCTGCTACTCGTTCTTCTCATTGGAAGGACAATGCGAGTCGCAAGCCGAACGTTGCTCGGCAGGCCCCAGTTCTGCCACTTACTCCATCGTGGAAGGTGTGTGACTCTTTCTCGGCTCTTCTGCACCCCAGTGGCCACGGGTATTGTGATGCTGCTCGACTTCGTTTCACCTCTACTTTTACTATGGCGGTAGCAACAACCGCGACAACACCTTCGCTCACTGTAGTGCAAACTCGACAAAAAGCAACAATTCCCCGATAAAACGCTCGTGAACTTGGCCAGCAGCTTCCAGTCTTCCGCAGAGTTGTGCAAAAACAACAGTTCCACGTTTTTGCCATTCCGGATTCCCGACATTCCACAAATATAGAGCTATCCGGGTACGCAGTCCTGCGTTCATCAACTGGCGTTGCAAAGACGGGAGTTCTGCTATGCATGAGAAACGACCTCACATTCAAGCAAAACAATATGGCACCTAACACGCTGAATAAATTCGCCGCTATTACTGTTTGGCACGCACGCGTTTCTCTACTGTCGTCCCTGCGTACATACCGCCCCACGGATCGCTGAACACTCTGCACCTGGAGGACATAATTCGTCGTACACCTCCATGCATACTCACAGGGGACTTCAATGCTCATCATCCGTCATGGGGAAGCAAAAAAACGACGACCGAACGACGTCGCCTGTGGGAAATCGCAGACTGTGTGAGTTTGTGTGTTATTACAATGGGGAAACCAGCATTTTGTCGTGCACAGGTGTCAAGTACCATCGACGACGCGATGGTTTCGTCACCATTATCATCAACCATAAGCTGGTATTCAGGCATTGAGTCCAAAGAAAGCGACCACGTACCAACTTACATGAAGGTCGACGGTTTATCTGCTGGGCGCATTAAACTCTCGTTAATATATACACTGCAGTAAGTTCCCCACAGCAGACGAGACAAGCGCTAGTGATTCAGTCCAGAAAGCGCCAGCAATGTTGTTAATTGCGTTGTCATATGCTTAGGCCATTAACAGCCTCGTAAATACCCACAGGTTGTCTAGCAAAACCGCGAACATGCTCAAGGAGTATACAGTTGCTGACGTCGAGTTTGAAAATGTCAAGGCGATTTTTAGAAGGACATAAAGGCATACGCAGAGGAATTCCGCGGTAGAAGATATATGAGCAGCGAGACGCACGCAAAAGCTAATTTCGAGACATCCAAAGAAGCTTGGCAAATTTGATTGGGCGTCGTTTTGTTCGAATCTAGACGCTAACAAGCTAATGGAGTATGGTGCGTGGTCTCCCGCCACCGCGAACTCAGTTGTATCCTTTACACTTAATTTCTCTGAGAAAGAAGGGAAGCGACCTGGAAGTCCCTAAATCTTTCTGTGGTAATTACTGCCGCGCTGCGATCTTCACTAACGACTATTTGCAGCGCTTCGAGCCCATAACCGAACACACCCTACACGGACAAGCCATTCTCTATGGCATAACTTGAAGCTGCTCAGTGGTCAGTTAACAATGCCTTTTACCCTGGCCCAGACGGGATAAGTCACATGGTTTTATGTCATCTAGGCCGCAATGCAAAGTAATGCGAAGCGGCAGATCGACCTTCTCGAGCCTGGGTTGAAGCGAGCTCGTAACGTGGCAGTTCTGAAACCTGCCTAAGACCCCACAGATATTGTTTCGTATCGGCGTTTGCGCTTCTAAGCTGCATTTGGAAGCACGCGGGTACAATGGTACTGCTTCGCCTAGACTAGGATCTGACTGACAGCTTATACTCGTCGCAAATGTTGGGCTTCTGCAAGGGCCGGAACACCATTGACAACGCCATTGCCCTTGCAACATGCATGGCAGCAAATTCTCATTCGCTGCAACGCATCGGGCAGCAAATTATCATAGCAGTCCTAATTTACAATAAATCGCAATACGATTTTGTCTCTATGACGTTGTGCAGACAGCAATGAGGTCTGCCAGCAACGCGGGTCGAACGTACGACTGGATGTCTGTCTACCTCTCTGAGAGGGCCACGTACATGACTGTGGCGGATGGCGACACATTCCTCCATAACGGCGCCCGTGGTGTTCCTCGGGGTGGGGTATTGATCCCGACTCCTTTTTAATATTTAAATGATTGGTCTGCAAAATCAGTTTAAATCGGTATGTTTGCTGCTGATATCTGTTTCCCGGGCTGCGGTCGCAAACGGCGAGTGCTCCATTCAAGACTTTAGCTTGCAGTAAGCTCAGTTGAAAACTTTCTCGCAACACGCCATCTTGCCATATAGACGGCCAAGTGCGCCCCCATAGTATTTACAAAGCTGGACGTCTGAAAGTACCAGTTAACGGCTGCCGTCGTGCCGATACCGTATGTCACCCATCACAGGTTTTTGGGTGTTACCTTCCACCGCCATCTGAGATGAACGCCGCATATCCGAAGCCTAAAAATCAAGTTAACGTCATTCGCGCACATCTACGGCATGCTTTCCAACAACACTGATGGATGTAGCGTCAGCTCGCTTTTACAGTGCAGTGGAGAGGGTATACAACAATATAACTATTACATATAATAATATACATACACACAGTAATATATAATATATAAATATATATATATATATGTATATATATATATATATATATATATATATATATATATATATATGTATATATATATACAGAAATAAGGGTTGGCAGTCGAGAGTTATCAGAATATCCTATTCTGATTCGCTATATATATATATATATATATATATATATATAAACATATATATATTTATAAATATCTATATATATTGGTACGTGAAATGGGAGGTTTATTTCTTAGACAGGACGGAGAAGCTTCACTTGAATGAACGGGGCTTCAAATGCACACGCCTGGGGATCCAAGTATGTCAGGACAGGCACACGCCTGTCCAAGTATGTCAGGCGTTATAATTCCCCATTCACAGACGAAGCCAAAAGGGTGAGTCACCGTTCACAGCTTGGAACGAATGGCTTCAAGCGGGCGATGTGAGCCAGTTGCTTCTTGTTGCTCCAGCGTCTAGTCGTAGTGAGCCGTGACCGAACGTACGTGACGTCGCCCAAGCGATAAACAACGAATGGGCCTGTGTAGCGTGACAGAAAGAGTGCAGAGGCCATGCTTTCGTATTGGGGTTCATAGCAAGACCAAGTCACCTTTTATGTGAGACGAATTGGTGCCCAGTGTCGTACGGCCTGTTAGAACCCGTCTGCGAGGCCACAGTTCGGTGTTTTGCAAGGCAGCGAGCCTCTTCAGAAAGGCACAGCGTCATCGCAACCGAGGTCTCGCAATGCCGCGAAAACGGCAAGATGGAGTCCAGAGTATTACAATTAACACGTGCGTACAGCAAGAAGAACGGAATATAAACTGTGGTCTCTTGCGTCGCAGTTTTGTATGCGTGCGGGATAAAAGGCCACAGCTCGTCATAATTCTTTTGGTCCGAATCGACGTACATGGCGAGCATGTTAGTAAGACTTCTGTTTGTGCGTCCAGTCATGCCGTTTGTCTGAGGGTGGTACGGTGTGGATTGAGGCAAACGCGAATTACAAAGACGGAGAAGCTCTTCAATGACGTATGCAACAAATTGGCGACCACAGTCACTGATTATCAACCAAGGAGCTCCATGCCGAAGCATGAGAAAGTGCAGCATGAATAGCGCCACTTGAGCAACGGTGGCGGTCGGAACAGCCGCGGTTTCCGCGTATCGCAAAAAATTGTCGACGTAAACGATGACCCATCGATTACCACTGAAAGAACGCGGAAACTGACCTAGCACGTTGATGCCAACAAGTTCGAACTAAGAACATGGAGGTGCGACTGGATGAAGAAGTCCCTATGGAACATGGCGGCTAAGCGGGAGGCAACTGAGTTCACGAGTCTGAAAGGTAAGGGATCTTCTTGTGTGCTTTCGAAGGTTGCACGTCCCTACATTCAGGGCATGATAACCTGCGATACCTCTCAGACAACCCCACGACCTTTCGCGTTAAAGAATATTCGCCGACTGGTATTCGACACTTTGCACTCTATCAGGCAACTATTAGTCCGTGCCACCCAGTGGCTGATAACAGAACGCTTCGTTCGGCCTGGAGTAAAAGCGGATGTGCGACGTTGGGCTCGGGCATGTGAAACTTGTCAGCAAGTAAACGTGTCTCGCCACACTCGAGCTGCACTACTGGAATTTCGGACTCCTGAGTCTCGGTTTGACTACGTTCACCTCGACCTGGTAGGACCGTTACCGCCAGCCAATGCTTTAGGTACCTACTCACATGCATCGACAGATACACCCGATGGCCTGGAGCTATACCAATTGATGACATATCACCTGAGATCGTCGCGCAGGCCACTTTTCAGACATGGTTGTGCCGCTTTGTCTGCCCCCCGCCCCCCCCCCCCCTTAAATATTGACTGGGGACGGCAATTCCAGAGCAACCTTTTTGCGCACATTCAACCCTCCTTGGCACGAGTCTACAGCATACAACGGCCTACCACCCCCCTTTGCAACGAAATTGTTCAGCGCTTGCGGAGGCAACTCAAAGCTGCACCTAAAGTGAAACGCGATCGTCAGCACTGGATTTAAAAAGTCCCGCTCATTCTTAATGACCTACACATAACGGTTAAGGAAGACGTCGATTTAAAGCAGCGGAAATGGTGTACGGCTCAACAGTGCGCCTCCCGGAAGAGGTATTCTCCCACCAGACATTTTCCGCCCCACCAGCCTCTGATCACATCGAGATGCTGCGCGCATAGCTTACACAGCTCAGGGCAACAGCACCTCACATCACTCGCAACAGAAAGGTTTTCCCTTTTCCCCACATGGACTCAGCTACACATGTGTTGGTGCGACAATACGCAACGAACCTGCCTCTCACTCCGCCGTACGATGGCGCTTTCAATGTTTTGGGACGTAATACACGGCTATAACAATAGACGTGCGGGCCAAACGAGAAGTCGTTGCCGTCGACCGCGCCCAGCCTGCTCCTTCTGAGTTTGTGTTCATGCCGCCTCTCACGAACGTTTTTAGTGATAACCAGTGGACTCTGACCTTTCGCAATTCAGCCGGTGACTGCTGCTTTCTTGAAAAGCTCCGCCATTTAGTGGGCGAGGGCTCTGTAGTGGAAGCCTCTCGACACCCCAGCGCAAGCGGCGCCCGTATGATGAGCCTTTTCCTTTCTCTCCGGCTTCGCGACAGTGCGTCTTTTTTAAAAGACGCGTGTTAGTGACATTACGCGGGCTTAGTGCAGGGGTCATTATCTGCCATTTTCAGCAGTCGTCCTCGCGGGGGGTCTTTCTTCTTTCTCTTTTGAAGCACGCGGAGGTTCCCGTTCTTTCCCTCGTCAGAGGACGCTCTGGGCGTTCGCAACTTTTGGAAATACAGTCTTGTCTAGAAACTGCATACCAGCTCCCCGTGTGTTTTCTCGCCTTCTTCAGGGCTGAAATTCTGGGATGCTACACCGTAATTCAAGTAACCAAGACATTTTCTAGAATTTTTTTTCCGGTTCTGATTTTGTTTTGTTTGTGATTAGGATAGATACCTGCGAGGTAATGTTGGTCGTATTGCAATATGGTTCTGTAACTTTTGGTATGAACTACTGTACACCACATAAAGACGCAAAACAGGACGTATACTTCCTGTTACACAGAGATGACGCAATCACGCGTCTACCTAGGGAATAATTTTTTTGCAGCATAATCTTTTGTTTCGCCGATCGCCAGCTCCTAATGCACAAGCCAGGCATAAAATACGGCGTTTGTAAGTAAAGATGGTTTGCAAGAGTTCAGGTTAGTGCCGTGTGGATTGAAGAATACCAACGCAGTGTTCAAGTGGTAATAAACCTGCTCAATTGCACCCTATATTGACCTTCTGCTTGAGCTTCTGTCAGTTCATGGCTGTTTTTTAGAGTTTCGTTAAAAATCTGTGGTGTCCTGAAAAAACATTCTCTATCCTTGCTTAGGCGCGCATTAACATAAACGTGAAGGCAAGCCACCCTTCTCGCCAATTTACACTATATCTTTAGCGTGCTCACTGAGGTATCTAAACAGCCGGGGGAGAAACAATGTGCTGCCACCATTTTTTCTAAGCTTCAAGAGAAAAATGCCCTTCTCTGTTTTCTTCGGTCTGACGTCGCAATAACACCGTTTTGGGAGAAGGTTTGCTTCCCTGGTTTTCAGAAAAACGTGAATGACATTTAAAACCATCGAAGGAACACCTATATCCCAGATAGAGGGCTAAAGTTTGAAAAAACTATACCCGCCCCCACAAAAAGAACAGTTTTAGTAGGCTTAAAACTTGCAGCGCATTGATAAAGAGACATGCACACTGCAATACAGCGGCTGCATATGCGATTCGCTGTCTGACATTCCAAGAAATAAAGTGAATCATAACTGAGATGCAGTATCAAGCGCTTCCGTGGTATGTCGGGAGATTATGCCCATATCTTTGTGTCTACGCTTCACAGTCATTGAAGGTAATCGTGGTGTGTGTTGGCTCTGTATTTTAAATCTGTTGTGGGGTTATTTACGTTCGAAATTATTACTTCATGGCTATTTTTTGGCCTGTGCTGAAGTAAAGGGATGAATATGCATTTTACAGTGACCGCTCAAACTGCTCTCGGACGATATTTCACGGCCTTCCTATGCCTAATCAGTGTATAATCAACCAATTCTGGATGATATTGACGATACACGCGCCTTCATTGAATGGTAGCGAGCTGAGAGTTATCGGCTATAAACAAACCATTGCTTGGTTGGTTCGGCTTGGTCACTGAGTACTTCTTACCACTGAGTAGGCGCTACTCCCTTGTGAACAATAGGCTACCATTACACACGAATATGACACCACAGTAACACCTCCCAATGCAGTAACGCAAAAGCTTCTGCGGAGCCTTATTTTCTAACTCCAGCAACAAACACTGGGATCCTAAAAAAGCAAAAAATTAGACCATGTCCCCGAAGGGAAATAGGTGGTAATGCAAAGCAGAATTGTTGGCGTACATTCAGCTCATCGTACGGCGCAGCGTGTGTCAACCGAAGCAGCAACTGAGGAAGCGGCACGCGGACCGGGTTTATTAGATAGAGCAGATTGAGTGGAGAGGAGGAGATGACAGAGGACACGAGCTTGCCCGTGCAGCTGGCGTGGAGAGAGGGGAGACCAGGAGCAGCGCGCGCGCTTTCGGTAAAATCGGTAGTCTCCGTCAACGTTGGTGAGGTAAAGGTTCGTGACGTTGGTGCACCAGCTGAGAGCAACGTATACGCCTTCGTCTTCGCAGCTTCGTCTTTTTCTCCTTCTACTTCTTCAGCGGTTCCCCTACGGGAAGATGACGACAGTGGTTGAACGCGAGGCTATCTCGTGACGGATTCTTTGGTTGGCCAATCCCTAGGGGAATCCTGCCACAATCATCCTAACAGGCGCTGCGGACGGGGCACGGACGCGAGTCATCTCCCCGAGCAAGACACGCTAACATCTTCCTCTAAAGATTTCAGATCGTCATTTCCGTTGACGTTCATCTTCGCTTGCCTTCGTTGTATCAGTAGCTTCTTCACGTAGTTTGAATGAGTCAATGACATAAGGCGCGTTCGTAGCACTTGCTCCTGTCTCGGTGTTGTGGCGCAGTGGGAAGAGCGCCGCGTAGCTCTCGTTGGGGCCAGACCGTCCTGGGATCAAAACCGGGCGGGAGTAACTATTTTTCTTTTTATAGTGTAGGGGTAGAGGTGCGGAAAACGGAAGGACGCCGGACATAGCCCAAAGCAAGAGATCCTTTGCATTTAAAACTTCTCCAACCGCTTCCCTCAAACTTCTTGCAAAAAGTGTGCTACCGGCCGTATTACCAATAGCAGAGCTCTATATTCGAAAGAGTGCTTCACATAACCTTGAATAGAGATTTCAGTCGACAACGAATTCTCCCGATTATTAAAGCGCTGTAGCAACCCTAGCTCAGGAGGAGACAACAGAGGACGATATCCCCCGCCCGGTGTTTTCATCCCGAGAGACGCGAATGAATAACAGCCGAGACCACCAGTGACAATAAAAGCCATAGACATTGTGTTCCCCCTCCCTTCCGTCGTACGTGGCTCCAGGATCTTCGACGTTTCAACATGACGGAAGCCACCGTTGTTTTGGACCCGTCTATTATCAACGTCATTATCGTCAACCGTAGCGGAAAGCAAATAATCACTGCATTTTGTAATCACAGCACCCCTTGTCATAAAATCGTCAATTTGCCTCGGCAACGGACGGGGCGGTCGGCTTCAACCGGGCAGTTTTGACACCGGACGGGGAGGGAAATCCTCACTGCGCCATGGCCATGCATTAACGACCATGACAACGAAAAATAATGGGTTAGTTGGGCACAGCCATCCCTATCTGAGAATTGGTTGCATTTAAATAGTTGTTCGCGTAGGATAAATGCATCACCTCATCGCTATACGGATTGAGTATCTGCTGCTATGTTACATTGGGTAAAGAAATCTCAGCTGCAGCCCCAACCCCAGACGAAGAAATCTTGACGAAGACACGTTCCCTTTGCTGGGAAGAGGGAAAGAGGCGAACTACCCCAGAGGCAAAAAGCCGAACTTCTGCCACGCCACTCGGAAGCTGATGTTCTCCATTGCTTTAACGTCGGTAATTTTTTTCCCTGCTGAAATTTTTGGAATCTGCAAGAATATATCGCGGGTGGCGCCCGGCAGTTTGCAAAAGTGAGGGTGTCGGAGTTACAGGTCTCGGTGGGGTGTTCCTGTGAATAGCAATTTCCACAGGTTGTTTTGCAGTGGCAAGTTGTTGTACTGCGGCCGAACAGGTGGCGCTTGTAGCAGCGGCGCGTGTCAAGTATTGTGGACGTACTGCAGAACTAATATAGCCTGTATTGATATGTTGAGGACATTTAATCTGTTCATGGTCAAGAATACGTGTTTCATTTGTTTTTCTACTTTATCCAGGCGGATAGTGATTCCCCTGACGTATGTAACGCCGGAATTTTTGAGTACTTCCAGAAAGTCGGACTGTATTTCGTTTAGCATTTCTGTCTGATATCACACCCGTAAAGCTGTTGAGGCTGCGGTAGGGTTTGACACTTATGTCCTGATCTACAATGCGCGTTTTGGTCAGGAGACCTGTGACTTGCTGTTGTGTAGCTGTTGTGTGTTTACTTCGACTACACTTCGGCGGTTGTGAGTTTTTGCCTGTAAATATTTTCCTAAGATTCCTTAAAGGAACTTGGAGACGAGAATTACCGACTCGACAGAGACAGGTTTTCAGTTGTAAACTGATTATCTCCAAAAACAGGGATAGTTCTGAAGTTTGTTGTTCGGAAGATGTGGAAATTAAATTTCGGTGCTACCGTTTTTGAGGAAGCGATCATATTTGGAGAGGGGTTTTCACAATATCATATAGCGTGCTATAGAAGCTGGTGAAGGGATACTTGCTTCTGCATTATAAACCATCATAGCTGAAGATGTCCGGCAGCTCCCAGCGTGGTAAACATAGAGGAAGCCCGTCATTTTTTATTTAATTTCATTTTATTTTCCTTAAAAACCCCCAAATGGGGTTATTACATAAGGGGTGGTGTAAGCACAGGAAATATTATTTGTAGCCACAAAAAATTTAACAGGACAGGTGAGCCGTTACTTCGGCAGTGAAAGAAGACGGGCTGGTGATGGCGGTGATATGGTGGGGAAGGCCATTCCTGTCCTTTGTCGAGCGAGAAAAAAAGGAGGCAGCGAAGGTGGTATTGCAAGTACGGTGACATGAAACTTGAAGTGTATGACCGGTGCGATGAGATATATACGTCGGTGGGATGATGTAAGGTACGCAGTTGAGTGAAGAATAAAAGAATATATGAAACAGAGAAAGGGTGGCGATGGGATGTCGAAAAGAAAGAGGCCCCAGTCCCGATTGTGATTTTGAAGATGAAATGCTAATATCGTTCGAGTATGCGGAATGGATGAACCTTGTAGCACGGTTTTGGACAGAATAAAGTGCGTTGATGAGATATATTTGGTGTGTGATCCAGATGTCGCATGCGTATTGAAGTTTGGAAAGAACAAGAGATTTGTATCCGAGTTGCTTGGCATGTGGCAGATCACGGCGCAGATGACGTTTGAGAAAACCAAGCGTTCTATTGGCGGAGGCGATAATGTTGGTTACGTGAGCCTTTCATGAAAGATCATGCGACAGGATGACACCGAGTTACTTGAACGAAGGTACTAGGTTTATTGGAACGTTAAAAATGCTGTACGAAAAAGTTAAAGGATTATGGCGGTGGGTAAACGATATAACTTTACATTTGGAAAGATTGAGTGACATCAGCCACACATCGCACCATCCTTGAATATGAAGGAGGTATTGTTGTGGGGCTAGCTGATCGGATGTGTTGATGACGGGCCAGTAAATGACGCAGTCATCAGCGTACAGACGAATATGGCTTGAAATGTGCAATGGGAGGTCGTTTATGTATATGAAAAAAAGGGGGGGTGAGAACAGACCCTTGTGGGACGCCGGACAAAATAAGTTGGACTGGTTGTTTACTGTTACAAATTGCGAGCGGTTGCTAAGAAATTCTCTTATCCAGTTAGGAATGTTTCTGTCAAGTTGAGCTGAGAAAGCTTTAATAACAGACGTTGGTTGAGAACCTTGTCAAAGGCCTTAGCAAAGTCGAGAAATATGACATCTGTTTGCAGGTTAGCATCAAGGTTAGAATCCAGGTCATGAAGAAAGATGGCCAGTTTGGTTTCGCGGAAAAACCCTCGACGGAAACCATACTGAGAAGGGTGAAAGAAGTCGTTGGAATCTAAGAAATTCATGATTTCGGAAAAAAATGACGTGTTCCATGAGTTTGCAGGAAATGCTAGTGAGAGAGATGGGACGATAATTGAGTGGTGAGTTCCTATTACCTGATTTGGAGATGGGAAAGACCTGCCCCACCTTCCAGTCGTATGGTATAACGCCTGTAGAAAGGGACTGTGATAAAATAAACACAAATACATGGCAGAAACATGCATAGTGTTTTTAGCAGTTTCATGTAATGTCACCTATACCAGAAGATGTTGTTGCTTTGCTGTTTTGGATTAGTGACACAATGCCGTCTATAAAAAAATAAAAGGGGGCGTAGAAGAGGCAGTGATTTCAGCTAAGGGAAAACAAGGTACATCGCTCTTCTCAGTTAAGACCGAAGAAAAAGCGGAGTTCAAAAGATCCGCTGAATCAGCATCGGAAGCAACTTCACCCGTATCACTTGCGAGTGCGATCATGCGCAGTTCGTCAGGGTTTATCACCTGCCAGAAACGCCTCGGAATATGGTTCAATATGCTCGCCAGATCACTAGTGAAGAACTTGTATTTCACGTCTTTGATGGCAACAAGATAGTCGCTGTCCGCGGCATAGTATTTCTGCCATGTGCTAGTGGTGTTCTTTTCTTTGGATGCGCGAAAAAGACGGTTCTTTTCATTTGCCTGTCTTTTCAATGAGTAGGGAAACCACGGTTTCTGGCAGTTGACACGAATTGTTTTTTAAGGTTTGTACTTATTCGCTAGAGCGGGTTTTTTTTTTATAAACAGCCAGTTGCTGTTTGTGGATTGTTGGTCAAGATTCAATTCAAAGTCCGGAAGAGAAGGAGCAAGTCCGTCATTAATAGCCTGATAGTTACCATTATCGTCTAACGTGATGGTTTTCTTGCGGATAGTGCGGGAGGGCAGCGTAAAGGCAAAATCTGCATGTATGACTTTATGGTCGCTTATCTGGTGCAGGTAAGTATTTTATGACAAGCCCTGAGGCTGGTTACTTAAAATGAAATCCAAAATATTATCGCAATTCCGTTCAATGCGTGTTGGTTCAGAGACTAGTTGGGTGAGATTATAATTCAGACATAATTCTACAAATTCCTTTCTATCCGTGGGAGTAACAACTGAAAGATGTTCGCTGGTCTAATCGATACTAGGGAAATTAAAATCGCCAAATATCAGAACATGAGTATTAGGGTGTGTGGATGTAAGCAGATTTGGCACGTTATTAAGTTCCTGGGAAAAGTTTTGGTTGCTATGCGGCGGTCTATAGCAAACTCCTAGATGAACGGACTGAGGTGTGGCATGTACAAGTAGCCCTAGTACCTCGAGACTGGAGGTAATATTCACGACAGAACAAATTAACTTATCACTTATAGCGATTAAGACACTGCCACCGCGTGACCCAGTGCGATCCTTCCGGTACACATGGAAGTTTGGCAAGTCATTCAACAGTTCTTCTTCTGATATGTCATTAAACAGCCAGGTTTCCGCAAGGATGAATAGGTTGCTCTGGGATGACACGACAAGGTTAGATACGACTTCCCGCTTGGAGAGAAAACTCCGTATATTGGAGAACACTGCGGAAAGGGATAACTGAGTTTTGCTGAAGCGGGGAGTTCTAGGAACAGTTTGGGGGAGGCATCTTTTTTTATTGGGATGTGGTTGCTACGACAGTGCTTTTACTTGCTGAGAAGCTTGATCAAAAACATATCGCTTTGAATCTATGAACAATGTTTTATAGCGCAAAAAGCAGGGCCCATCTTTAGCTTTGGCGAAAGCGACCAGTTGTTTGCGGGCGTATTGAACGCGGCGGGAGAAATCTTCACCTACGCGATAATTGGTTCCTTTAAATTTAGGACCTTGTGAAAGAATTGCGTCTTGTTTTGAAGCTTGAAAACTTTACTATTATGGGGCGGGGGCAGTTGGGATCGTGGCGGCCGAGTCGGTGCGCACGTTCTATTTCTTTTAGGTCAACGGCCATCTGAAGTTTATCACGACAGTGACCGATAACACGTTTTTCCGACCCGGCGTACGTTTCTTTCGCAGATGGGTCGGCAAGGCCATAAAAGATTAGGTTATTCCGGGGCGATCGATTTTGTGCGTCGTCCAAACGTAGTTCAAGGTGGTGAATCACAAGTGCAGACCAAGTATTTGCACTTTTTAACGCTTCTAGTTCGGCTGTTAGTGGCAAAATGTACTCATATAGTTTTTCGACGTCACTAATTCTGTCACTTAATTGGGAGATTTTGTTGTTCGTAGAAACCAGTTCTTTCTTAATTTCGTGAATATCTGTTATAAGTTTGGGTTGACCTGCGGTGATCTTCACTAATTCGGAAAAAATTTAATCGAGGTCCGGGCCGGGATTGGTCTCGATATCACCAGAGACCAGCAGTAAAACGGAGAGACAGGCATGGAAGCAATCGACAACAATAACACTGCAACAATGCGGGCTAGGAAGCTGTACCAGACAGTAGTTGCTAGATCTTTTAGCAAAAAGTTTGCATGGTTTACTAACCTGCATTGCAAAGGTCAGAGGGTTAGTGGTCGCTGTTGTGGCACAGCCACCTAGCCCACAAAGCGCTGGTTATGGCTGTAGGTCTTTTATACGGGTTGATGATGTCGCCGATGATGCAGGTTTCATGACGGTGTCGAGTTTTTGGCTGCCGTGCAACGGTGCTGCCATGAGGAGTGCTACGGGGATGGATGTTGTTTCTCTGCCACCGCAATCCATTGGCGTACTGAGGGCCGTGGTTGCGCAGATCGACGAGGCATTCCAGGGAGCAGTTATCATGGCCGGTAGCAGAACATGGGCGATAATTGATACCAGCGCCTGCATTGCAAAGGTCAGCGGGATAGTGGACGCTGTTGTGGCACAGCCACCTAGCCCACCGGAGCTTGACCTGGGCTCCGAGCAGTCTAACCCTTCACCTTTAAACACGTCGTTATGGTAGGGTACAACTTACATTTTGAACTCGGGGTCCGTGGTGTCACCAATGCAGTGACCAAGATTACTCAAGTTCGCCCCGTGCTGAGAGCCGACATGGCTCAATGGTCAATGGAGGGGAAAAACACTATGTCCTCGTAGAATGTTAAGCTCTCGAGTTGCTGAGTTGACCGCTTCATTGCGCCACAGCCCCGTGGCCCCAATTGTAGCACTTTTATTGTCTTATTCGTGGTGCCTTTCTCCACACGTTTGCAGTTGAAAGATCTGATGGCTGTGCATTGCCACTGGTTAGTCTTTCTTTTGTACAATTTTTTGTTTTCAAAATACTGCACCCGGTATAACAACTTGCTCAATTTATATTCACGTATGTTTAGTTAAGGTGATTATAAAATGTATTTTGAAGACCTTCTTAATGTGTAAATGTAAAACGTACAACTCCACCTGGCTGTCAAGACATTGTACTCGATGCATGTAACAATGGGGCAAAAATTACCTCGAATGTCATAAATTGTCCAGACATATCCCGCTGGCTTTTTGCATTCCGTTATCATTCGAGGCTCTTTCACCTTCAGAATTTCATAATTTCACCATGCACCGTGAATACCAACTGACTCCACCAGATCCTGTTCCAGGCAGTTGGTATTCAAGGCTCAATTACCTCCATAATTTCGCATTTGACCGGTCAGTGCTTCCTTCATTGCTCCTTGAAAAATGCTGCGAACATGCTTCGAAGTTCTCACAAACATCCGCGCTTGAACCCTTCCTCGAAGCATTGCATAAAGTTATGAAGACTATGTAATAATAATATTACTGCACTTGTCTCTGGAGATCCTAGGGTTCCCGCGGCCACTTGTTTCTTTAAGCTGTCGGTAAGCAACAATCATTGCGTATCAATGTCGCTTCATAGCACTTTTAGGAGCGCTGCGACTGAAGTGAAGCGTTAATAGCAGCATCATCACCAAGTTAACCCACTGGTAAAGTTAAACAGAACCTACGCAAGTGTTGTTCTCTACCTGTATTTTTTCGCAACAATCCCAACGCTTCCTTAGTCTGAACAGGCTGTTTGTAATTGTTCGCAGATAGTGCCAAATTTGGAGCTCGATGCTGATATTCTTCTGCATTTAACACCAGAAATGAACCCTGCGGTGGGCGCAGCAATTAGTGAGCCGCTGCTTGAGTCGCTCCCCTGACTACTACCTCATGTGTGGCCCAGCATGGCTATTCAGCCGGCTGCGTCTGCTTCATTGCTGCTCAAGGCTTCTTCTCGATCATCGGCTTCTCATTGAAGTCCCTCAGGATCCATGATAACTCTGAACAATTATTCCATAGTATTTCTTCATTGGAAAACAATTTGCCACACAACGAGGACGATATGTCTGACATGACGGAGGTCTCTCCTTCTGGCGCCACAATAAACGCGTAGGAGACCAAAAGCATCACAAACGATTCCGAGCCATTTCAGAAAGTGCGAACTCCAAAGCGCCGTCGAGGGTCTAAGCGCGTACTCAAATCCCTGGTAGTACACGTATCCCCGAAGCACCCTATGAGACACAGACTTGTGCTGACTGTAAAGCCCACGGATCATTCAAGAAATTATCACTAGGTTCAAACCACTAGCAATTAAAAATTGGTTTAGAATCGATTGGTCCCGGTAGAGTGCTTCAAGTGTGAGTGAACCATCGGTTCACTCTCTTGGCCATCGACACACGCACTGCTTACGAAACCGAGGGTTTGTTCACAATATAAAGGATTGCGGAACTATCCGTGAGAGCCTATAAACCACGCCAAAAATTGGGTTTTGGCGTAGTTCGAGGTATAGCTAGAGACATCACACCACCTGAGATTCTTCAGGCACTACGTGAGAGTATCCCAGTCAAGCAAATCCGCAGATTGTGCAATACATTTGAAAGTGTGCAGTTAGTATTTGTCAAAGAGCCCAACCCTGAACACGTTATCGTACGGTACACGCGCCACGGCGTCTATGGATATGTTGAAACACCCAGGTAGTGTAGTAAATATCTGCGGTTCCGCCATGTGCCGAGGTATGCCAGCTTATAACTCGATGCACTTAGTGTGCGGGCATTCATGATTGTACCACGTGCAACGTCGAGAGCCCCGGTTGTGCTAACTGCAGGAACAAGCATGAAGCCATGAATGGAAGCTGCTCGGCAAGCCGTGTTGAGCAGGCTACTCAAATTCAAGATGATCCATCTGACCGACCATAAGTCTGCAAAAGCAGCTGTACAGGAGCAGCGTAGCAGTGGACACAAGAAATCTTCAAGATGGCCGGCGCGGGAAGGAGACAAGCCCATCTCTATGAACCTGGATAATGATTTTCCTGCCGTACCATCCCTACAACGTAATGCACCATCAAGAGCTAAAACTGCAGTTAGCACGACGGCACCTGCTCCTGCAGCTACACCCCCTCTGGCTTCAGTAGAGGCCCTTCCACCAGCTCCTAGAGCAGCCACTATGTCAACGAGTACGGGGGACCGGCATCAATGTCCTCCAAACTCCTGCTACTCGTTCTTCTCATTGGAAGGACAATGCGAGTCGCAAGCCGAACGTTGCTCGGCAGGCCCCAGTTCTGCCATTTACTCCATCGTGGAAGGTGTGTGACTCTTTCTCGGCTCTTCTGCACCCCAGTGGCCACGGGTATTGTGATGCTGCTCGACTTCGTTTCACCTCTACTTTTACTATGGCGGTAGCAACAACCGCGACAACACCTTCGCTCACTGTAGTGCAAACTCGACAAAAAGCAACAATTCCCCGATAAAACGCTCGTGAACTTGGCCAGCAGCTTCCAGTCTTCCGCAGAGTTGTGCAAAAACAACAGTTCCACGTTTTTGCCATTCCGGATTCCCGACATTCCACAAATATAGAGCTATCCGGGTACGCAGTCCTGCGTTCATCAACTGGCGTTGCAAAGACGGGAGTTCTGCTATGCATGAGAAACGACCTCACATTCAAGCAAAACAATATGGCACCTAACACGCTGAATAAATTCGCCGCTATTACTGTTTGGCACGCACGCGTTTCTCTACTGTCGTCCCTGCGTACATACCGCCCCACGGATCGCTGAACACTCTGCACCTGGAGGACATAATTCGTCGTACACCTCCATGCATACTCACAGGGGACTTCAATGCTCATCATCCGTCATGGGGAAGCAAAAAAACGACGACCGAACGACGTCGCCTGTGGGAAATCGCAGACTGTGTGAGTTTGTGTGTTATTACAATGGGGAAACCAGCATTTTGTCGTGCACAGGTGTCAAGTACCATCGACGACGCGATGGTTTCGTCACCATTATCATCAACCATAAGCTGGTATTCAGGCATTGAGTCCAAAGAAAGCGACCACGTACCAACTTACATGAAGGTCGACGGTTTATCTGCTGGGCGCATTAAACTCTCGTTAATATATACACTGCAGTAAGTTCCCCACAGCAGACGAGACAAGCGCTAGTGATTCAGTCCAGAAAGCGCCAGCAATGTTGTTAATTGCGTTGTCATATGCTTAGGCCATTAACAGCCTCGTAAATACCCACAGGTTGTCTAGCAAAACCGCGAACATGCTCAAGGAGTATACAGTTGCTGACGTCGAGTTTGAAAATGTCAAGGCGATTTTTAGAAGGACATAAAGGCATACGCAGAGGAATTCCGCGGTAGAAGATATATGAGCAGCGAGACGCACGCAAAAGCTAATTTCGAGACATCCAAAGAAGCTTGGCAAATTTGATTGGGCGTCGTTTTGTTCGAATCTAGACGCTAACAAGCTAATGGAGTATGGTGCGTGGTCTCCCGCCACCGCGAACTCAGTTGTATCCTTTACACTTAATTTCTCTGAGAAAGAAGGGAAGCGACCTGGAAGTCCCTAAATCTTTCTGTGGTAATTACTGCCGCGCTGCGATCTTCACTAACGACTATTTGCAGCGCTTCGAGCCCATAACCGAACACACCCTACACGGACAAGCCATTCTCTATGGCATAACTTGAAGCTGCTCAGTGGTCAGTTAACAATGCCTTTTACCCTGGCCCAGACGGGATAAGTCACATGGTTTTATGTCATCTAGGCCGCAATGCAAAGTAATGCGAAGCGGCAGATCGACCTTCTCGAGCCTGGGTTGAAGCGAGCTCGTAACGTGGCAGTTCTGAAACCTGCCTAAGACCCCACAGATATTGTTTCGTATCGGCGTTTGCGCTTCTAAGCTGCATTTGGAAGCACGCGGGTACAATGGTACTGCTTCGCCTAGACTAGGATCTGACTGACAGCTTATACTCGTCGCAAATGTTGGGCTTCTGCAAGGGCCGGAACACCATTGACAACGCCATTGCCCTTGCAACATGCATGGCAGCAAATTCTCATTCGCTGCAACGCATCGGGCAGCAAATTATCATAGCAGTCCTAATTTACAATAAATCGCAATACGATTTTGTCTCTATGACGTTGTGCAGACAGCAATGAGGTCTGCCAGCAACGCGGGTCGAACGTACGACTGGATGTCTGTCTACCTCTCTGAGAGGGCCACCTACATGACTGTGGCGGATGGCGACACATTCCTCCATAACGGCGCCCGTGGTGTTCCTCGGGGTGGGGTATTGATCCCGACTCCTTTTTAATATTTAAATGATTGGTCTGCAAAATCAGTTTAAATCGGTATGTTTGCTGCTGATATCTGTTTCCCGGGCTGCGGTCGCAAACGGCGAGTGCTCCATTCAAGACTTTAGCTTGCAGTAAGCTCAATTGAAAACTTTCTCGCAACACGCCATCTTGCCATATAGACGGCCAAGTGCGCCCCCATAGTATTTACAAAGCTGGACGTCTGAAAGTACCAGTTAACGGCTGCCGTCGTGCCGATACCGTATGTCACCCATCACAGGTTTTTGGATGTTACCTTCCACCGCCATCTGAGATGAACGCCGCATATCCGAAGCCTAAAAATCAAGTTAACGTCATTCGCGCACATCTACGGCATGCTTTCCAACAACACTGATGGATGTAGCGTCAGCTCGCTTTTACAGTGCAGTGGAGAGGGTATACAACAATATAACTATTACATATAATAATATACATACACACAGTAATATATAATATATAAATATATATATATATATGTATATATATATATATATATATATATATATATACAGAAATAAGGGTTGGCAGTCGAGAGTTATCAGAATTTCCTATTCTGATTCGCTATATATATATATATATATATATATATATATATATATATATATATATATATATATATATATATATATATATATATATATATATATATATATAAACATATATATATTTATAAATATCTATATATATTGGTACGTGAAATGGGAGGTTTATTTCTTAGACAGGACGGAGAAGCTTCACTTGAATGAACGGGGCTTCAAATGCACACGCCTGGGGATCCAAGTATGTCAGGACAGGCACACGCCTGTCCAAGTATGTCAGGCGTTATAATTCCCCATTCACAGACGAAGCCAAAAGGGTGAGTCACCGTTCACAGCTTGGAACGAATGGCTTCAAGCGGGCGATGTGAGCCAGTTGCTTCTTGTTGCTCCAGCGTCTAGTCGTAGTGAGCCGTGACCGAACGTACGTGACGTCGCCCAAGCGATAAACAACGAATGGGCCTGTGTAGCGTGACAGAAAGAGTGCAGAGGCCATGCTTTCGTATTGGGGTTCATAGCAAGACCAAGTCACCTTTTATGTGAGACGAATTGGTGCCCAGTGTCGTACGGCCTGTTAGAACCCGTCTGCGAGGCCACAGTTCGGTGTTTTGCAAGGCAGCGAGCCTCTTCAGAAAGGCACAGCGTCATCGCAACCGAGGTCTCGCAATGCCGCGAAAACGGCAAGATGGAGTCCAGAGTATTACAATTAACACGTGCGTACAGCAAGAAGAACGGAATATAAACTGTGGTCTCTTGCGTCGCAGTTTTGTATGCGTGCGGGATAAAAGGCCACAGCTCGTCATAATTCTTTTGGTCCTAATCGACGTACATGGCGAGCATGTTAGTAAGACTTCTGTTTGTGCGTCCAGTCATGCCGTTTGTCTGAGGGTGGTACGGTGTGGATTGAGGCAAACGCGAATTACAAAGACGGAGAAGCTCTTCAATGACGTATGCAACAAATTGGCGACCACAGTCACTGATTATCAACCAAGGAGCTCCATGCCGAAGCATGAGAAAGTGCAGCATGAATAGCGCCACTTGAGCAACGGTGGCGGTCGGAACAGCCGCGGTTTCCGCGTATCGCAAAAAATTGTCGACGTAAACGATGACCCATCGATTACCACTGAAAGAACGCGGAAACTGACCTAGCACGTTGATGCCAACAAGTTCGAACTAAGAACATGGAGGTGCGACTGGATGAAGAAGTCCCGATGGAACATGGGTACGGCGCTTACATTTCTGACACTCTTGACATCTGGCTACGCAATGCCGTACAGTGCGATGCATATTCGGCCAGATGAAGCATTCTTTTGTGCGATGCAAGTTTCGCGCCGTTCCCAAATATCCGGAAGTAGCGTCGTCGTGCATTTGGCGCAGAACTTGCGAACGAAAGCGTGTTTGCACAACAAGAAAACTGCCACCCCACGGGAGGTAGTTCGTCTTCCGAAGCAGCCGTTCCCGGATGCCAAAGCGGCGAAACGAATCTGAATCATGAGCAGCTGCAAACAGCAGGCTGGAGTCATTTTGCTGCTCCAAGATGAAAGTTTCAGCATCAGAAAAGTTGGAGCTAACCACTTTCAGGTAATCGCCAAAGTTGTCATCGTCTGCTTCGGATTCCGAGGCTGGAAGCCAAGATAAGCATTCGGCGTCCGCGTGTGGGCGGCCGCTCTTGTAAGGCACAACAAAGTCATTTTCTTCTAGACGCAAGGCCCATCGGGCTAGAAGACCAATTGGATCGCGAAGTCTAGTGAGCCCACCCAAAGCGTGGTGGTCGGTGACCACAGTAAATTGGCGTCTGTTGTGTATGAGCGAAAATTCTGGACAGCAACAATAACTGCCAAACATTCTTGTACCATTACAGTGTAATTTTGCGCGGCTTTGCTCAGGCATCGGCTAGCATAGGCGACAACATGCTCAACACGATAATGTTTTTGAGCAGGCACCACGCCAACACCGATTCCACTCACGTCAGCGTGATCTGAGAGGGCGCGAAAGGTTCGAAGTGACGCTGAATAGGGCCTGATGTCAGAAGAAGTTTGAGCTTTGAAAACGACGCCTCACATTCTGGTGTCCAATGGAATGGGACGTTGTCATGTAAAACGTGCGTAAGTGGCGATGCAAAGTCCGCGAACCGAGGAACGATGTGACGAAAGTATTAGCGCAATCCCAGGAAGCTGCAGCGCTCGTGCACTGAGCGTGGTTGTTGGAAGTTGCCGACAGCTTCAATCTTCCGCGGATCAGGTCGGACGCCATCCTTTTCAACCATGTGGCCAAGAACCAGCGCTTGACGCTCACCAAAACGGCACTTATTCGAATTCACCACGAGGCCGCCACTCTGCAGGCAGTTCAGGATAATATCCACGCGGCTGTTGTGCTTGTCGAACATTCGCCCGAAAATACTACATCATCACGATAACACAAACAAATTTCCCACTTCAATCCACGCAGAATCGTGTCCATGAACCTTTCGAATGTTGCCGAAGCGTTGCATAATCCAGACGGCATCACGTTGAATTCAAAAAGACCGTCAGGAGTGACGAAGGCCGTTGTTTTCTTGTGTGCAGGTTCAATCAGGATTTGACAATATCCGAATCGTAGGTCCACGGACGAGAAGTAGGACGCTGAGTGGAGACAGTCAATTACGTTGTCCATTCGATGAAGTGGGTATACATCTTTCTTCGTAATGGAATTGAGGCGCCGTTATTCCATGCGAAATTGCCATCACTGGACTTTCTACTTGACAAGGATGACAGGTGCAGCCCATGGACTAGATAACTCTTGTATAACACCCTTTTGCAGCATTTTTTTTGACCTGATCCGCTATAGCCTTGTGTTCATGTGGGGCGACTCGGTAGGGTTTATGACAAATCGGACGTGCCGAGGCCGTTTCAATTCTGTGACGCGCACGTGAAGACGGCATTCGGATGTTGGTGCCAACTTGGGCGAAGTCAAACAAAGAAGTATGTCTGGATAGAACGGTCACCAGCGTAGCACGCAAGCTAAGGAGAGGTATTTGTCAATCATGCCCATAAATTTAGAATCAGGCACGCTGCTAGTAGCAACCTGAGGCTTTCACACACCACAGCAACAGGCGCGCTGTCGTGAGCCTCAAAACGTAAACGTTTCATGCCTCTAGGTAGAACTACGTTATTAGGGGAGCAGTTAAAAGCCCACAATAAAGTGTGACCATTGTTGATGCGAATAAGGCAAGCGTCAACAAAACATCTTTCTTCGCACAGTTCCTGGCCATTGGCTCCACAATGGCGTCCAGGGAGCTGTCAGTGATAGCAGAAGCCTTCACCATGAAGGGCGATGTTGTGTGTGCTGCCTGAAGCACGTCGTCACAAACAATCAGAATTTTTTCACCCGGAGAATTGTCGTCAGACGAGGGCAAGAGAAGAATGCTCAGTGAAAGTTCAGCGGCGCAACAGTCAACGGTGACACCACAATCATGTAAAAAGTGAATTTCTGGAATGACGTCGTGTAGAACTGGGAAGCACAACGAACTAAGCTGTAAACGTTTTCCCGGCCACCGAGACGTTCACACTACAAACACCCCTAGATCGGAGCCATTCGCCATTAACTTACAGAAACGGAAGAGGCTGATCCTAGCTGAACATTATTTTGCAGCCAAGTCTTTCCTTGAACGCATAACTCATCACAGAAACGGTGGCGGCAGTGTCCACTAAAGCCATTGTCGAATCTCCATGGACCTAAACTTGAAGTTTTTGTTTGTAGAAACTGGCAGAGGTATACCAATTATAGACTGTCAAGCGACCACACCCGCATCGGCCACACCGGTTAGTTTCCCGGCGGTGGTGACATCAGGCGGCGGCGAGGCGACCGTGACCACCTCGGGCGCATTGTGGGTGGTGTCAGGCTGCGATCGGATGAAGGAGAACCACTGTACTACGCACTTTGTCCGGAGGGGGTCGGAAGTACTCCCGGATACCACGATGAGTCAAGCCTGTAGGAAGAACGTTAAGGGTATGCGTCCGAGGCCCTGTATGTTTGCAGCTGGCATCGACGAAGGCAGCATCGCTGGATGTGCACCGTCATGCCACAGCGGTAGCAAATAGGCGGCCGACAACCGGTATCTGACCGTTCAAAAGTCGCATATCGCATATCTGGTTGGTAGGCACGCTGGCCAAACTCGTATATTCCTGTGTTCGACTGATTCATTTGTAGATTCGGTTCATAATAGTCGGCAAAATGATTACAAGGAAATCGACCTCGCCGCCAAAAATCTGCCTACCTTTCATAGGGACCATCAGATTTCCCAGGACTAGGTGGGGCTCAATGCTTGCAGCGTTGAAAGACGAATTCTTGCATTCACTGTGGACACAAAGGCACCGGCACGCCGCGTCTTTCGTCAGATGGTCTTCACAGAAGCTTGCTGCCTTGCTTGGACGTCTTCATGTAGCCGCCACTCTTCACGGTATATTTGCCTTATGGTAGCCGCGAGATCAGTGGAAGTCGTGCTGTCAACGCTTGCGACAGTAGCCACGTTCAATAAGCGGCCACACTTTTGAGTATAACGGCGTTTTTTAGCGCGTCGAACTTGCGGCAATGCCGAATTACATCCCACACAGTGTCCAAACGCTCCTCGCTAATGAGGAATGAGTACACATCCTTAGCAATTCCCTTCAATTGATGGCCCACCATGTTGTCTTCAGGCATTTCGGCGTTCACTACTCTACACAGTTGCAGAATTTCTTCAATGTAGGTGGTGCAGCTTTCCCCTTGGACTTGAGCTCGCTGCAGAAGAGTCTGCTCCGTTCGCTTCTTCTTGGCTTGAGCGTCACTGAATCTTTTCCTCATTACTCTACTAGCCAATCCCACGTCATAAATGTCACTTCATGGTTGTCAAACTACACCAGGGTGGTCTTCTCCAAGGAAAGTACGAGGTTTGCAAGCTTCTCTGCGGCACTCCAACGGTTGTACTTGCTCGCTTGTTCGTAATGAGTGAGCCAGTAATGGGCGACTTCTTCCGCTTTGCCTTCAAACTTCCGCGGTTCTTGTTGCAGCTACCAGTGGCCAGGTGGTGTCGCTGAAGAGCTGCCTTGAGCCGGGGGCGTCATGACTTCTCGGACGGGCGAGAGGACAGCTACGCGACGGATTCGACGAAGATCCAGTGACGCCTCCCATACTTGGAAATGTACATGTCCAAGTATGTGAGGGGTTGCAATATATATCTAGGTATATATACATACATACATACATATATATATATATACATATATATATATACATATATATATATACATATATATATATATATATTCCTTCCATTTCCTTCCGTCGGTCATATAGTTGCGACGGTATAGAAGACCCTCCCGCAACGCGAAATGAGCTGCTTGCCGCCGTATGCCACTATCTCGTCCCGACGCACTTCGTGCACCTGCCTACTCACCCCATCCCATGTCGATGTATGAGCCGCCGCCGCTTCGTCGTGGCGCCCATCCTGGTCCAACTCCTGATCAGTTTCCGCCCAATCGTGCCGTTGACGCCAGCCGCCGTTCACAGCCACCACGCCGCCGCTCACTGTCGCCCATGCGTCGCCGCCCCGAAGATGTCCAAGAGGGAAACTAACGTCCGCAGTTCACGAGGCACGAACTGCGCACCCATCGAAATGCACAAGACCTCGATCGCCCCCAAGAAATGTCATCGACGTAACAATTGACGGTATACACACAGTCGCCCTCGTAGATACAGGAGCCGCTATTTCTGTCATAAGTGAAAAACTTTGTCGCTTATTGAAAAAAGTTACCACACCCCTCACAGGCCTTTCGCTTCGTACCGCAAGCGCTGAACAAATCGAACCTTATGCGACGTGTACAGCGCGTGTAATTATTCAGGACGCCATTTACCCCATTGAGCTCGTCGTCCTGGCCTCGTGTTCCCACGACATTATCCTGGGCTGGGATTTCCTGTCTCGCCATCATGCGATCGTCGATTGTGCCCGTGCCGAGGTCGAGTTGTCTGCTCAATATGATGAGACTTTGTGCGATGTTTCCGGTTCGTCCTCTTCCAGCGACAAAATCATCATCTCCGAAGACGCTCATATTCCGCCGTACAGCTCTATTCTTGTACCTCTGTCTTGCTACTCTATCTCCGATGACACGGTTCTCTTTACTCCTTCCGAAATATTCCTCCGCCGGAAAAACCTACCCCTTCCTTTTGCCGTTTTGGAGCTCCAGTCTGGCGGCACGTCAATGTGGATTACCAATCCGACCCCCTGCCCTTTGAGTTTGCTGTGCGGCGAATCCCTCGGCAATATTGAACCCATAGCCTCCATTTTCTACTTCCACGATGCCGAATTCAGTACATCTGCCCTGGACATCAACGCTCTCACCACTCCGTCCTGCCATGTCCATCCGCTACCGGCCGACGATTTCGCCTCTTCATTAGACAGCAGCTTGACCTCAACGCAGCGCACACAATTGCTCGCACTGCTAAGCGCCTTCCATTCGTCCTTCGACTCGAACCAAACTGCCTTGGGCCGTACGTCAACTGTCGCCCATCACATCGACACTGGCGCACAGCCACCTTTGCGCCAGCGTCCGTATCGCGTATCACCGTCTGAACGCCGCGTCATTGGTGAGCAAGTGGAAGACATGCTTCGGCGAGGTGTCACCCGACCGTCGCAAAGCCCGTGGTCATCGCCGGTAGTGCTCGTCACTAAAAAAGACGGCTCCATACGTTTTTGCGTTGACTATCGGAGGCTTAACAAGGTGACCCGCAAAGATGTCTACCCTTTGCCCCGAATTGACGATGCCCTTGACTGCTTGCACGGTGCGGAATTTTTCTCTTCGTTAGATTTGCGATCCGGCTATTGGCAGGTTCCGATGGCCGAATCTGACCGACCGAAAACAGCCTTTGTTACTCCCGAAGGCTTATATCAGTTTAATGTAATGCCATTTGGCCTTTGCAACGCGCCCGCAACGTTTGAACGGATGATGGACAACATCTTAAAAGGTCTCAAGTGGAACACGTGTCTCTGTTATTTAGACGATGTTTTCGTGTTTTCTCCAGATTTCGAGACACACCTCCTCCGGCTCAAACAAATTCTGACCTGCCTGACGGCCGCTGGACTACAGCTAAACTTGAAAAAGTGTCGTTTCGGGGCCCGAAAATTGACAATCTTAGGCCATGTGGTGTCCAAGGAGGGTGTTCTACCTGACCCGAACAAGCTGCAGGCAGTCGCGGAGTTTCCCAAGCTGACGTCACTCAAGTCCCTCCGCAGCTCCATTGGCCTCTGCTCCTATTTCCGCCGGTTTGTCCGAAATTTCGCTTCCATCATAGCGCCCCTAACAAGACTACTCGGCAGCGACAATGGAATAACTTCGTGGTCGCCAGACTGTGACGAGGCTTTTTCTACTTTACGGCGCTTGCTGACATCACCACCTATTTTGCGCCACTACGACCCCAGCGCCCCAACCGAAATGGACACGGACGCCAGTGGTGTCGGCCTCGGTGCTGTTCTCGCACAGCGGAAGTCTGGCTACCCGGAATACGTCGTTGCATATGCCAGCCGGACCCTCACGACAGCGGAGTCCAATTATTCCGTAACGGAAAAAGAGTGCTTGGCCATTGTTTGGGCCTTGGGAAAATTCCGGCCTTACTTATACGGCCGCGCATTCGACGTTGTTACCGACCACCACGCCCTATGTTCGTTGTCGTCTCTCAAAGACCCCACGGGACGGCTTGCACGTTGGGCCCTACGTATTCAAGAATACGACATTCGCGTCGTTTACAGATCAGAGCGCAAACACTCTGACGCCGATGCCCTATCTCGCTCGCCTCTGCCAGATTCGACGACGTGCCCCGATTCACCGGAGTCCATCGTCTCTGCGCTCACGCTTACTGACGTGACCCTTCACCAGCAACAAGACCCTTGGGTCTCTTCAAATATAAAGTACCTTACCGCCCCGACGGTCACCTCCCAACCTCGAGCACTACGACGGCAAGCAGCTCATTTCGCTGTGCGGGAGGGTCTTCTATACCGTCGCAACAAATGACCGACGGAAGGAAATGGCTGCTCGTAATACCACGCCATCTACGAGCCCAAATATGTGCAGCTTTCCACGCTGACCCCCAATCCGCCCACGCTGGCGTCTTGAAAACTTACGCTAGGCTTCGTCAGCGGTATTACTGGAAGGGAATGTATAGTTTTGTGCGCAAGTACATCCGTGGCTGTGAGGCCTGCCAACGACGCAAGCTACCCCATCCAAAGCCTGAAGCAGACTTGCAACCTCTACCGTGCCCTTGACGCCCCTTTGACCGGGTTTGAATTGACCTTTACGGACCTTTACCATTCACGCCTTCTGGGAACAGGTGGATTATCGTCGCCGTAGACCATCTCACGCGCTACGCGGAAACGTCCGCGCTTCCCAGCGCTACGGCACGCGACGTCGCCCTGTTCCTTCTTCATCACTTCATCCTACGTCATGGTTCCCCCAAGGAGCTTCTGAGCGACAGAGGACGAGTTTTTCTATCTGAAGTCCTGGAAGCTCTCCTCAGGGATTGCAAAATCGTTCACCGGACGTGTACTGCCTACCACCCACAGACAAATGGTTTGACGGAACGATTCAATCGCACGCTTGGTGACATGCTTGCCATGTACATAGCTTCCGACCACTCTAACTGGGACATGGTGCTTCCATTCGTGACTTTCGCGTACAATACCGCAACGCAAACCACCACCGGGTTTTCTCCCTTTTTCCTTCTTTACGGACGCGAGCCCTCATGCACCATGGACGCCATCCTCCCATACAGCCCCGATGCCTCGGAAGGCAAGCCCGTCTCCGAGATAGCGCGACACGCTGAAGAATGTCGCCAGTTAGCTCGTGCCTTCACGTCCAGTGAACAAAGTCGCCAAAAGTACTAACATGACCTTGGTGGGTCATCTCCGCGATCTTTCCCCCATGGATTCCTTGTTTGGCTATGGATACCGCTCCAAACGCCTGGCCTGTCTTCGAAGTTCCTCGCCAAATATCATGGCCCATATCGCATCATAGAGCGCGCATCACCGGTAAACTACATCGTCGAGCCGCTCACACCATCTGACGACCTACCCTACCACGAGCCCATCGTCTCGCCCTCGCCATGAAGTCGCCAGGATGGCTCCTTGTCACCCGGGGGCGATTGTAACGAAGAAGAAAGGTCCGGGTCAAGGGATTAAAGCTCAGGCCGAAATTCAAGCTGAAGCAGGGCAATCCCCACGGACAATCCCCACGCATCAAGTGCGCAGCATACGCAGCGTGATCGAGTTCAGTTCTGGCTGCCCCTGCTTCTTCGGCTCCTCGAGTTCCTTCGGTCTCCGTCGCTTGAGCCCCTCGGTTCCTCGGCTGTCTAAATAAACCCCACTACAAAATATATATATATATATATTTATATATATATATTTATATATATATATATATATTTATATATATATATATATATATATATATATATATATATATATATATATATATATATATATATATATATATATTTATATATATATATATATATATATATATATATATATATATATATATATATATATATATATATATATTGCCGCGAACCACGCATTGGGTTTGTTCGCTTCTATGGGTATGCCGCATGTGTTATCTGTTCAGATACGGGGAGCATTCTGACATAACCTGAACAGCCCAGAATAATCTTCTTGGATCTATAATGTTCCAGATGTGAATCGACGGTTCGAAAACTGCGCACGCCAAAAGAGCACTTGCCGGCGCACGTCACTCTGTTGACTGCTGCTTCGCCGCCGGTGTACTTTTGAGTTGTTAGGGAAGCACAAGTTTACTGCAATAAACGACTTTTCCTTCAAGAAGAATGCCTCATCTTTGGCTCCGTGACAACTGGTAGAGGTGCGGGGTAAATGAACTCTGCGCCTTCTTCAAGCCGTCAAGAAATTTTCACTCGTGCCAGCCGCCGACAGCGAAGTCTTCTGCCGGAGTATGGGGCTCCTTCTGGATAAAGTGAAGAAAGAAGATTTCGTGACCACCACCATGATGAACGCAAGCACCATAAACCAGCACTCTCCTTGTTCTTCAACAGCCCAAGGAACCACCATAGTTCCTAAGATCCCGTGGAGAAGATCGTGAGGACTGGTTGGGGAAAGTGGAGCGCGTCCGCATGTAAAATAGGTGGAATGATCAAGAAACCTTCCGTCATGTTTTCTTCTATATTGAAGATACGGCCTAAACGTGGTTTGAGAACCATGAAAGCTCCCTAACCGACTGGCCTCTCTTTAAAAGCGAATTCCTCAAAACATTTTCTACCGTCGTGCGAAAGAACGAGTCGCCCATTTGTTGGAAACTTTCAAGCAATCCACCAAACGAAGGGGTTGTGATCTTAGTTGAGGAGATGAACTACCTATTTCACCACGCGGACCCCGATATGATAGACGAAAAGAAGCTACGCTTCTTAATGCGTGGTGTGAAGGAGGAACTGTTTGTTGGACTTGTCCGCAACCCGCCCAAAACCGTCGCTGAATTTGTGACCGAAGCCACCACAACTGAGTTGGCTCTCGAAATGCTTGCTAAGCAGTACGAGCGGAACATTGTTGGCGAGGCTAATGCACTACATCGACAACATGCCTATTCAGGCGGAAAGGCGACGCGAGATCATCCGAACAGTAGTGAGAGAGGAGCTGCGAAAATTTCTCCACACGCCGCCACAGCCCCAAGTCGCTACCCTTACCGACGTAAGAAAAAAAGTGCAACAAGCGTTGGGAACGTCTACGCAAATCGAGGTACTCAGAGAGTCACACGCTAAGGCATACTCCGTGGCTGTTCGTCGACCTTGCCCTGCTCCAACAAGCCGTCAAGAGGCGCCGCCGTAACGCCGCCCACTGTCACCCGCCCGATCCCCGGTAGCCCGAAACCAGACGCTCAGGAAGACGGACGTATGGCGAACTCCTATTATTCGTCCTATGTGCTACCACTGTGGAGAGGCCGACCAAATCTACCGCGCTGCCCATACAAGGGACTCAGACTGCGCGGTTTCTCCGTCGACGCACCTCGCCCTCTCCCTGCCAACGACAACGTGACGTCGACCAATACCTATCTGAAACCAGCCGTGACTAAGCCCGGTTCAACCGTTCACCGTCGCCCTACCCATACCAATCGCGGAACTGCCGTAGCAGCACAGTCTTCACCCGTGGAAGGTCCCCCAGCCCATGCGTGGGAACTAAAAGCAGAAAATGTTGGAGGTGAAGTTGCTCTACAGCGAAAAACCGGAAATATTCACGACATGCCCCCATCCCGACGACCATACCTTACCCTGACGAGACTCCCGAACACGACGACGGCTACACGGGGCGACACGTACCGGACCTGACCAAAACGTCCGCTGAAACGACGACGACAACGACTACGCAGAGTGCCCGACCGTCAACACGCACAATTCGAGATGCGACGCACCAGCGCTCTCGGAACTCGAGGAAGGCGGCATCCGACGTCAAGGTGTCTATCGACAGCTTTCATGTATTCGCCTTCAAGACACAGGAGCCGACTACACCGTAATGAGCGGACCATTTGCGCCTAAGCTAAAGAAAGTTATGACCAGATGGGACGGTCCGCACGTATGCACAGTAGGAGGCCACCTCGTGACGCCAAGTCGAACGTCCACATCGCACGTCACCATAGACGGCATGACGTAGTCTGTGGTGTTCGTAATTTTGCCTAAATGCTCCCTCGACGTAATTCTCGGAATGGAATTTTTGATGGACAACAGCGCGCAATATTTGATCTGCAGACACAGTGGATAAGTGTTTCCTCCGATCACTGCATGACGCCGGAACCAAACCCCGAAAACCGTGCAGCTGTAAGGATCCCCGATGATCATATCACCCTGCTACCCCGCGAAAGCTTGATGATCATCGTTAACTGTGAAGGTGCTGCTCCTGACGGCGACGCTATCGTGGAGAGTGACCGAAGGTTGCTTCTGGATCGCGGTGTGTCTTTCGCAAGAGGCATTGCGCGGTTTAAGCAAAGCAAATCTCATGTTTTGGTCACGAATTTCACCGTGGAGTAGCAGCATTTATACAATGGCACTGCAATTGCGTTCCTCGAAGAATGCAACAAGCAAGTATCGTAATCGCAGTAGCCAACTTTGAACGCGCACCCGAAGATACCTTCAGGTTTCCGCATTCCATCGACGTGAATCCGGCGCTACTGCAAGAACAAAGTAACAAATTTTTGGCTTTGCAGAGTAGCTACAGCGAGTGCTTTTCGCCGAACTCGAAACTACGTCAGACACCTCTACAGAAGCACTGAATATTAGCCGAAGATGAAGCCCGACCTACCCGACAGTCACCGTACCGCGTCTCTCCCAACAAGCGGAAAGCGATCCAGGCTGAAGTCGATTACAGTGTCTGTGACGACATAATACAGCCTTTTAAAAGTCCGTGGGCGGCGCCGTTCCTACTCGTGAGAAAAAGGACGGCACTTTAAGGTTTTGCATTGACTACCAGAGAGTGAACGAAATCACCAAGAACGACGTGTACCCCTGCTGCTACAAATCGACGATGCCATAGAACACCTCTGCCACACAAAGTACTTCTCATCGATGGATCTGAAGTCTGGGTACTGGCAAATTGAAGTGGACGAGAGCGACCGAGAGAAGACTGCATTCATAACCGCAGACGGTCAATACTAGTTCAAGGTGATGCCGTTTGGGTTCTGGACGGCGCCAGCAACGTTTCAAAGAACCATGAACACTATGCTAGCTTGCCTGAAGTGGCAGACCTCCCTCGTCTACCTCGACGACATTGTGGTATTCCCACAGACTTTGGATGAACACCTTGCAAGGTTTTAGTATATACTGGAGGCTATTCGCTGGTCATGGTTAACACTGAAGCCCGTAAAGTGCCGCTTTGCTTACGAGGAACTCAAGTTCTCGGGACACGTCGTCAACGCAGCGTAAGTCCTGCCTGACCCGGCGAAAACATCAGCCATAGCCAACTTCGTAAAAGCGAAAGACAAAAAAGCATGCGATGATTCCTCGGACTGTGTGCATACAACCGACGCTTCGTCGCAAGCTTTGCACGCACTGCAGAGCCACTCACGTGCCTGACAAAAGATATCACCCCTTTAGACTGGGAAAACGCCCAAGAAAAGCATTATGCGAGCTAGAACAAAGCCTGCAAAACCCGCCCCTGCTCGCTTCTTTGGACAAAAACGCCGTAACGGAAATGCACACGACGCCAGCGATAAAGGTTTAGGTGCCGTCCTCGTCCAAAACCAAAGCGGGTGAGAAAAGGTAATCGCCTATGCAACCCGTGGTCTTTCGAAAGCGGAGAAAAACTACTCTGCCTCCGAAAAAGAGTGCTGGCTATCATATGGGCCATTTATAAATTTCGCCGATGCGTGTATGGCAGTCTTCTCAAGGTTGTGACCTAACACCGTGCGCTCTGTAGGCTCGCAAATTTGAACAACCCCTCTGGCCATCTTGGGCGGTAGAGATTGCGCCTGCAAGAGTTCGACGTCACAATCTTCTACAAATCGGGCAGGAAACACTCCGACGTCGACTGCCTGTCCGGCGCCCCGTCGACCCACAACCACCATACTCCAATGAAGACAGCGCGTTCTCCGGAGTCGTAATGGAGAGCGACCTAGCCGCCGAGCAGCGTGTCGACCCCGACATGCGTGTCATGATCGACTACCTCGAAGGATGCAACGTCGCCGTGCCTACAGCGTTCAAGCGGAACTGACCAGCATTCAACCTCAAAAACTCCGTCCTTGTGAAGAAGTTCAGTCCCGGAAGGAGAACAAAATATCTGCTTGTGATCCCCGCTGACCTTCGGGACAAAATTTTGGAAGCGTCCCACGACGACCCGTCTTCCGGATATCTCGGCACAGCTCGCACTATTGCAAAAATATAGGCAAAGTACTTCGGGCATGGCCTACATCCCCCGTCACCCACAACGTCCGCAGTTGCCATGACTGCAAGCAACGAAAAACTTCGCCAACAAGACGCGCCGAACTTCTACAACCTATCGCCGTCCCTTCAAGGCCCTTTCAACAGATTGGAATGAACCTTCTAAGCTCGTTTCCTGCGTAGCGATCAGAGAACAAGTGAATGGTCGTAGCGATATTTTACATGACGCCGTACGCAAAGAAAGCCGCTCTTCCGAGAGGGACTGCACCAGAAGTCACCAAGTTCTTTATAAACCAAGTTGTGCTGCAACATGGAGCCGCTGAAGTACTAATCACGGACCGCGGAACTGCCTTCACTGCGGAACGTATGCAAGGTATCTTACGCTACAGCAATACTGATCACCGTCGAACGACGGCGTACCACCCCCAGACGAATGGCTAACGGAACTTCTGAAAACGACGATTGCGGACATGCTGTCTATGCACGTCGACGTTAACCATGGGACTAGGGCCGAAGTCCTTCCATACGCCACGTTTGCGTACAATACAGCGACACAGAAAACTACGCAGATGACACCGTTCGAGCATGTCTATGGAAGACGGCCGTCTACGATGCTCGACACATTGTTTCCGGACGTAGAAGACGACAACCTCAATGACGACGTCCAAGGATACATTCAACGTGCGGTAGGGCCCGCCAGCTCGCTCGAGTTCGTATAACGGACCACCAGCTTATGGATGCCGGACGCTATAATCCACGACGCCAACATTCCGCGTGCCGCCCAGGGGATCGCGTGTGGGTTTCGACTCCCGTATGAAGACGCGGACACAGTGAGAAACTTGTACGACGGTATTTCGGACCCTACCGAATACTACAACGTGCTGGCCAACATATCTACGAGGGGATCCCCGATGGGGATGCCGGAACAGCACAACGACGCATGCGGCCCGAAATCGTCCACGGGTTAATTTAAAACCTTCTTTATGCAGGGTGATGGGCTTCTATTTTTTATTTGTTAGAACTGTCGCTTATAATAGCATCGGGTCAATGCACTCTTAGAGGGGGGGTAATGCCGCGAACTATGCATTGTGTTTATTTGTGTTTTGCTTTTACCGCCCGGCTGCGCCTGTCTGTGTTATCTCTGTGCCTAGGGAAGCGCGTGTTCCATTCGTTCTTTCTGTGCCGCACGTGTTATCTGTTCCGATAGGGGGAGCATTCCGATCTAACGTGAACAGCCCAGAATAATCTTCTTGGATCTACAATGTTCTACATGTGAATCGACGGTTCGAGAACCCCGCGCACGAAAGATAAAAAGCCGGCAGAGCAGACGCCGGGGTAGGCAATGCCGCGATCCTTGCCGACACGCGTCACTTTGCTGGCTGCTGCTTCTTCGCCGGTGTACTTTTGAGTGGTTGGGGGAGCACAAGTCTCCTTCAATAAAGGCGCTTTTCCTTACAGACGACTGACTCATCTTTGGTTCCGTGACAATATATATATATATATATATATATATATATATATATATATATATGTACACACATTGGTATAGTGCCTCGAACCATGCATTGAATTTGTTTATTTCTGTTTTGTTCTGACCGCCCGCCTGTGCCAGTGTGTGTCATTTGTGTACCAAGTGATGTTCGTGTTGCATTCTTTATTTTTATGCAGCACATTTTATCTGTTGAACGTTTTCAACTAACGTCATATTTCTAGAATATTGTTCCTTGATGTACAGTGTTGCGGACCTCACTCGATGTTTCGTGAAACACTCGCGCCTAAAGACAAATGCATACAGAGCAGACGCGGCGTCATTCGACTAATGACGCTCACCTGCACAAGTCACTTTGATTGACTGGTGCTTCCGCGCCTCTGTATTCTTTGAGTTGTTAAGGAAGCACAAGTTGGCTCCAATAAACGTGTTTTCCCTCAAGACAACTGTGTCGTCCGTGGCTTCTTGACAGCTGGTGAAGGTTAGGGCTTCATGCAACCTGAGCCCTCTGCGAGTTGCCAAGCAAGCCCTACTCGTACCGGCTGCCTACAGCAAAGCCTGAGCTCTGACCTGAGCTCGGTGTACTACTGGCAAAACTAAAGAAGGAACACGTCGCAATCATCACGATGCCAACAAGCCAATCGTTTCTTTTGTTCTGCTGTAACCACGGGAGCTCCCATCATTCCGAGGATCCCCAGGTGAAGACCCGGAATAGTGGCTCGAGAGGCTGTAGCGAGTTCGATTTTTCAACCGGTGGGATGACGAAAAAACCCTGCGGAAAGACTTTTTCTACCTCGAGGACTCCGCTCATGTCTCGTTCAAAAAATCGCGGGACCTCTCCAGCATAATTGAGCATCAGCAAAACGAATTTCTTTCTAACACACCTGTCATTCACAACTGCCGTCCGTAAAGAATGCCATGAGCTATTGTGGCAAATTGAAATCGAACACCGCAATGAAGGCGTTTTTGTGGTCGTTTGAAGAGATCGAGATGCTTGTCCGACGAGCTGACCCAGAGATGGCAGAAGAAAGAAGCTGCGCTTTCTGATGTGGGGCGTTAACAAGAGCAAATCGCTGGAGTCATTCGGAACCGCACAAAAACCGTCGCTGAATTCGTGACCGAACCTTGAATGATCGAGATGACCCTCGACATGTGCTCCAGGCAGTACGATCTACCACCAAACGCCTGTTTGGCGAACACCACAACGACCCTTGATTTGCAACGCAAGATTTGCAGGCAACAAATCGCGCCGTCATTTGCAAAGAACTTGAAACAATTTTCCCAGCAACGCCGCAACCCCAAGTCGCTTCTCTGACTAACGGGATCCGGGAAGACGTACAACGTCCTCTGGGGAATCCTACGCCGTCTGCACGGCCTCGAGAGCCCCAAGCGATGACCTACGCCCACGGCTGTTCTTCGACGGCGCCGACCTCAGACACGTCACCGAGAAGCTCCGCCGTACCGCAGCCCACTGTCGCCGCTATTCCCAGTGTCACTGCCGTCCACCGTACTACAGTCCAAAGCGCAAAAACTGACTACGCAGAGGAAGACCGACATTTCGCGAACCACGGGTAATCGTCCGATGTCCTACGACAGTGTACAGGCCGATCACATCTATCATTGGTGCCCATACCAAAGACTCTGACTGTGTGATTTCGCCATCGAAATACCTCGCCCTCTCCCTGGCCAGCGACAGCGTGAGATCCAGGACTACCTAACTCCAATCAGATGTGGCCAAGCCCGTTAGAAATGTTCGCCACTGCCGTACCCTTACCAGTCGCCGAACCTTCGTAGCAATGCTGCCTTTTACGTGGAAGGTCCTCCAGCCAACGCCGGCGAAACTAAAAGCAGCAATGCCTGGAGGAGAAGTTGCAGACCGGTGGAAAAACAAAAAACCTCCAACGAAATATTGACGCACCGAACACCATGCCCTCATCCCGACGACATGATCCAACCCAAACGTGACTTCAAAACCCGACGTCAGGCGGACAGTAAGACGCGTACCCGACATGACCGGCCTCCTGCTGCAAATAAGGCGGAGGCTACAATGCATCGTGGCCGAGCGTCAACACGTTCAAGCAGAGATACGACGCCACGACACACACGAAACTCGAGGAAGGCGGCGTCCGACGTTCAGCTGTCCATCGACGGCTTTGATGTAGTCGCACTGATAGACACGGGAGCCGACTACTCAGTGATGAGCGGACCACTCCCGTCTAAGCTATAGAACGTTACTACCAGATGGGACGGTCCACATATACGCACAGCAAGGCGCCACCTTGTAACGCCATGTGGGAGGCGCACATCTCGCGTCACTATAGACAGCACGACGTACCCCGCCGCGTTCGTTATCTTGCCTAACAACACCCGCGGCGTAATTCCCAGATGGAACTTTTTGACTGACAATGATGCAATATTTGATCCATTGGCAAATTCTATTATATTTTCCTCCGTTCACAGCATGACTCCGGAACCGAGCCTCGAACACCGTTCTCATGTAAGGATCGCCAACGATCATGTAACCCTGGCACCCCACGCAAGCTTGATGATCAGGGTCTACTGTGAAGATTCGGTTCCTGACGTCGACGCTGCGGAAGAGAGTGACCAAAGGCTGCTGCTCAGCCGTGGTGTCTCTGTCGCAAGAGGCATTGTACGCCTTAAGCCACGCCAATCCCACGCTGTGGTGACCAATTTCACAGAGGAGTACAAGCATTTCAACAAGGGACCTGACATTCCGCTCCTAGAAGTTTGAGCGCCACTCGAAGATATTTTCAAGCTAAAGCATTTTTTTCGAGGTAAATTGAGCGCTACCAAAATGAGAACGGAACAATTATTGGCTTTTGCAGCTTCGCTAGAGCGAGTGGGTTTCGTCAAACTCAAAATTACATTAAAGACTTATAGCGAAGCTTCGAGTTATAACATAAGTTGAAACCCTAAAAACCCTACAGTCACCAAAGCGCCTGTCTTCCAAAGAGCAAAAACCATCCGGACACAAATGGAACACATGCTCAGTGACGACATTATATAGTCATCGAAAAGCCCCTGGTATTCGCCCCTTTTACTCCTGAAGAAAAAAAACGGCACATTGTTTGCTGCGTTGACTATCCCAGACTGAAAAAAAAAACAAAAAGGGACGGCTACACAAAATAACGACGCCCTCCACCACCTCTGCACGTTAAATACTTCTCATTGATGGATTTGAAGAGTGGCTACTGGCCAACTGAAGTGGACGAGAGAGACCAAAGACAAATAGAAGACTGCAGTCATAACCCCCGACTGCCTATACGAATTCAAGGCTGTAAACAGCGCCAGCAGCGTTTCAAAAAAAGAAGATGGAGAAAAAATGCCCGCCACGTTGGCATTTCTTAACCACTTTCTTTCTTTCTTTCTTTCTTTCTTTCATTCTTTTGGAATTCTTTATCTGTTTCAATGACCTACCACATCTCCCTCTTTGGTTTCTGAGGTATCCTTGACTGCCAACGTTTATTTTCTATGTTATTTCTACAAGCCCCTAATTTCCTATTCTGATTCGCTACATTTATATATATATATATATATATATATATATATATATATATATATATATATATATATATATATATATATATATATATATATATATAAATATAAATAAATATATATATATATATATATATATATATATATATGTATGTATATATATATATATATATATATATATATACAGAAATAAATGTGGCCAGTCTACAACACCAAAGAAGGCATAGGGGAACAGTTAGACGATTTGGTGACGTTACATTATTTTTATTTTATTATAATAACGGCTGATTCAACTTGTGCAACAAATAGGTCAGCTCCGTATTGAATACAGCCATTGGGAAGAGGATCAAGAAAACCTCCTGCGCACTGCCCAAGATAAAGCGGCTGAGGTTCACCGCAAACGGAGCGAATATGTGGAGCATTGCAAACTTGATGCCCAGCGTCAACACCCGGACATCTCCCTTCAAGTGAAACCGAGCATACAACCGGCAAGCAGTGCATCCACAACCCAACCACCCAACTACCAGAATTCCCAGGTGATTCCTGTCATTCCCGTGGCTACAGAGCAACGACATCAGCTTGCAACTACAGTTACAACGGATAATAAAACGGTACGGGAACCTCCCCCTTGGGTGGACCGTCTTCTAAAGGCGCAACAACAATTACACGAGCAGCAACTCAACCATCTAGTTCAGCAGATTACGCAGCTCATAGCACAAAGCATTCCTCAATGCGTAATACAGCAAGCGACGACTACCACGACACCAGTTCCGCAACATGCCACAGAGATCAACAATCAGACATCAAATGCAGCTCTCCAGTAAAGCATCCACAGCGGGCACACCTCCGGACCTACTACAGTGGAATTGCCGCTCTCTTCGACAGTGTGCGGCAGAGCTCAATGAGCTCTTCCGTAATGTCGGTAGACCCATTGCACTCCTGTTGCAAGAAACTCGGGGAGATACACCTGGTATTTCGGGATACAAAGGCTATTTCCAACCCACTATTGAACATCGTGTGCCCAAAACTCAACAACAATCAAACAAGGTTGAGGCACAAGCGGCTGTGTTTGTGCGCCAGGATATTCCCCACGCGCAAATCGATACTGCTCAATACTGCAGCAGCTTCCAAGAGATTGTGGCTGTACGTTTATACATTGGTAGAAAGACTATGTTAATTGCGTCCTATTACGCGCGTCCTGAGCCCAGCTGCTGCCGCCGTGGGTCCCAAGGGGGCAATGTCGGGTACCAGTGGATGCTCTACATGAGAAAACAGTATCCAGAGGACCGCTTCCTTGTGGCTGGAGATTTTAACGCACACCACCCAGACTGGGGATACAGCACGGCGGACGCACGTGGCAACAAACTTCAGGAGACTACTGAAGCCGCCCGCCTTACACTCATCAATGACTTGGAATACCCTACGAGGCGCGGACTACACGCGAGACAGCGCGATACCACCGTAGATCTCACATGGGCAGATCACCGCGTCGTTAAAGAGTGGCGCTGCGGAGCAGATCCCATGAGCTCCGACCACTATCCCATATGGCTGCAATTAAACGCCCGAAGCCTCCGACAGTCCAAGCGTACAACACAAACAGTCGATTGGGATGCCTTCCGTGCTGCTATGGCTGAATATGAAAGCAATCTTTCCATCACTCAAAAGTTGAAGCGCGCAGTTCAGGACTCCACACGCGTAATCCATGTTAGTGAAGACATGCCGGTACCGGACAAACACCTCGTCAATCTCTGGAATACGAGGGAACAACTATGCATTCAGTACTTGAACAATGGAAGGCTGTTTAAAGATCTTCTCAGGGTACGAAAAAAGGCGGCTGAGGCTCGACGGTACGCCAAACGACTAGCGCGATCGCGGTGGCTCGACCACTGCGCCTCCTTTAGTGAAAAGACCGGCTCAACCAAGCTATGGCACACATTTCGTACCCTGATAGGGAAGGCCAAAGCCGCGCATACGGGCCGCAATATTTGTCTGGCAACCAGCCTTTCTGCTGCAGAATTTGAGGAGGAGGCCGCTCCCGCATTTTTCCCGCAACCCAGCATTCCCCCGGCACCGACTACGTATCAATGGCAACCACCAGAGAATGATGTGGCCCAAAATGCGCCGTTCACTCCACAGGAAATGGCAATAGCTCTGGGGGCGATCAACGTGAGGAGCGCGCCCGGTAAAGATGGGATTACATGGCGCATGCTTCAAAACTTGGATGAAGACGCCAAAATGCAGTTGTTATCAGAGTTAAACGCTGTGTGGATGTCCGGTGAGCTGCCAGTCGACTGGAAGCACTCAGTACACCCCATTCCCAAGGCAGGAAAAAAAGATGAATAACATCAACAACATGAGGCCCATCTCCTTGACTTCTACACTTTGCAAGCTTCTTGAGCGCATGGTTCTCACCAGGTTAAGCTACATTCTTGAGAACGCTGGCGCAGAGCCGTACTATGACGAAGGGCAAACTGGATTTCGCCCTGGTCTGTGCACCTACGACAGCCTGCTGCTCCTGCGCAACTTGACCGGCAAGAAGCGCAGACGAACGAAGATCCCCGCCGTGATCGTGGCAGTCGACCTCAAAAAGGCTTTCGACACCGTCCGCCACAGTGCCATTATTGAAGCTCTCGAGGACTGTGGTGCGGGTACGCGCGTAATTAATTTTGTTAAAAGCTTTTTAATGGCCGCACGTTTGAAATTAGAACGGAGCTAAACCATCCCCGCGTCTTCACCAATACAACTGGTGTACCGCAAGGAGCCATCCTCTCGCCCACGCTGTTTAACCTAGTGATGTGGAAGATTGCAAAACAACTTCGCAACATTCCACACCTGCAGCACACTATGTACGCTGATGATATCACCATCTGGGTTGACCCTCGATGCACTACGCTGAACACGCAGCAAGTCATCGACACAATTCAGCTTGGACTTGATACCATTGACAGGTGCCTGCCTCCGACTGGAATGAGTCCGTCTCCAGAAAAGACAAAATACCTCGTCATTGGAGGGCTCGACCATCTGCAGGCACAAATACATTTCACGCTGAATGGTCAACCCATCGAGCGTGCTGCCGACAGGTGGCTCCGGATACTTGGCGTACCACTCCACGAAGACGGAGGGGCCAGTGAATGGATCCGGCAAATCATATGTGTTTGGAAGCAGCAGCTTCATATCATCAAGAGAATTGGAGGCCGCTTCGGCGGGGCAACAACGCAGGTCCTGCGCACACTTACACAGGCCGTCCTGACTTCCAAGGCGTGCTACGGTGCTCCATGCTTTGCCCTTACGAAGACACAATATGACCGACTGGAGACATTACACCGCGAAAGCCTCAGAGTAATTACTGGTTTACCTCGGCACACCCGCGTGGAAGAACTCTACCGCTATTCCCAGCTGCCCCCCCTCCGCGCTATCATAACGGAGAGGGTCGAAGGCCACAACAGGAGACGCGCCGCAACCCGCACGGGGCAGCTTGTCCAAAAATTGGCTTCCGGTCAGAGCGATTTGCTTTTCCCGCAACTGCCGGCTATTCGAGCCCCTTGGGAAGATGTCTTGGTTCGTATGTCAAAGCCTCTATCTCGCCTGCGGGGCCGAAACCATAACCACCATGAGCGCGCCGCTATTGCTGCACGCGCAGACCGCCGAGCCGGCGCCATCTTTACAACAGCAGTCCTAAATGAAACAACATCTCGCGCTTCACTTTCCTGTATTGACGGCCAAATGCGCATTTCCCGCACAATTCAATTTCTTCACCCTCCAAGCCCATGTCAGACCCGTCTTGCGGCAGTTCTTCTCGCTGCGGAGCACATTGAGGCAACTTACGGCGCCGGTGACAACCACCACTTCACAATATTTACGGACAGCCCCCAAGCCCTCGATCGACTTGGCAAAACCCCATACGTCGGAACCACCTGCGACCTCATCAAGACCATTTGTCGCAGACTGCGAGACACACGCAATATAGTCGTTCGGGTAGACTGCGTCCCGGGACACGCAGGCGGAATCGGCAGCGAGACCGCTTACGCGTGCGCGAGCGAGCACTTTGAACTCCGCTCCAACCCGGCGTTGCCCGTCCCATTTGCACAACACGACCCCGACCCCTCAGAAGCAAAAGCGGCAGCATGGCACGCGTCCAAACAGTCGTTGCGGAACTTGGTTCCACCAGACCCCGCCCCCCTGCCCGTTGGATTGCCACGTGGCGCACAAGTACTTCTGCACAAGGCACGGGCTGGTGCCGCGCTAACCGATGATGTGTTGGCCAAGTGGCGTGCGTATGTGCCAAAACGTCACCACCGTGCCGTCGAGGTTGCGCCATCTGTGGCCACAGTTGCCTGCACCTCTTGCTCCACAGGAGCCACGCCCACTGTCCACCACATGTTGTGGGACTGTCCCGGCCTTCAAACGCTCCGTTTACAGTATCTTCCGCCCGGCGTCCAGCGGCTTGTGGAATGGACAACCCCGCTGCAACCCGCCACTGCAAGGCAGACGCTGCTTTCTCTGTGGGAGTTCGCGCGCTCTTCAGGCGTCGACCGCAGAATGTAACATTTAAACTCTCCCCCCCCACCTTCCTTTCTTCCCCATGCTGACCGACGCGTCCACCTTCTGAAATAAAGTTTTGTTATGTTGTTATGTTATTATAATTACGTGAGAGAGAAAGAAAGAAAGAAAAACACGCGCCCAGAGTGGGGACCGAACCCACGCCTTTCGATTAGATCTAGAATGCCTTACCAATTCGGCTATCTGGGCGACTGTGTTCTCCTTCGCTTTCTGGGGTATTTATATTTACTACAACTGTATCTGACGCTTGAGGGTGGTAGCCAGCGCCAATGAGACTACACGGGGAGAAGGGGACCTTCTTTTTAACCCCCGGGGCGTGACGCGAAGGTCTACAGCCTGTCATAAGCGGCTAACTGGCGGGAAACCCTCTTATGCTACCTTGGCATCAAGGCTGCCACAACCGAGGCCCTCGCTAAGCTTGCGCAGGATAATATGGTTAGGAAATGAGGGGCTCGTTAGGAAATACAGAAAGAAATGCGGGCAGTCTACAACGCCAAAGAAGGCATAGGGGAACAGTTAGACGATTTAGTGACGTTAAATTTTTTTTATTTTATTATTAATTACGTGAGAAAGAAAGAAAGAAAAACACGCGCCCAGAGTGGGGACCGAACCCACGCCTTTCGATTAGATCTCGAATGCCTTACCAATTCGGGTATCTGGGCGACTGTGTTCTCCTTCGCTTTCTGGGGTATTTATATTTACTACAACTGTATCTGACGCTTGAGGGTGGTAGCCAGCGCCACTGAGACTACACGGGGAGAAGGGGACCTTCTTTTTAACCCCCGGGGCGTGACGCGAAGGTCTACAGCCTGTCATAAGCGGCTAACTGGCGGGATACCGTCTTATGCTACCTTGGCATCAAGGCTGCCACAACCGAGGCCCTCGCTAAGCTTTCGTAGAGAAGAAAAACTCCGAACAAGGTAAAAGCACGATTGTCGCCTACGTTTCAGCCAAGAGAACTTGCTTTCCTCAAGGCAATCTCTGCTGCCTGCCTCAGGGCAATCTCTGCTACCGTGCCTGCCAGGCGAGAGATTGCCCTGAGGAAAGCAAGTTCTTTTTGCTGTAACGTAGGCCACAATCGTGCTTTTACCTTGTTCGAAGTTTTTCTTCTCCTATATATTTTTATATATATATATAAATACGCACGAAGAAATGCCGGCAGTCTACAACACCAAAGAAGACATAGGGGAATGGTTAGAATATTTTTTACCGTTAGTGACGTTACATTATTATTTATTATTAATTATTACGTGAGAAAGAAAGAAAAACACGCGCCCAGAGTGGGGACCGAACCCACGCCTTTCGATTAGATCTCGAATGACTTACCGATTCGGCTATCTGGGCGACTGTGTTCCGCTTCACTTTCTGGGGTATTTTTATATACTAAAACTGTATCTGACGCTTGAGGGTGGTAGCCAGCGCCACTCAGACGACACGGGGAGAAGGGGACCTTCTTTTCAACCCCCGGGGCGTGACGCGAACGTCTACAGCCTGTCATAAGCGGGTAACTGGCGGGAAACCCTCTTATGCTACCTTGGCATCAAGGCTGCCAGAACCGAGGCCCTCGCTAAGCTTTCACATGATAATAGGGTTTGTAAATGAGGGGCTCGTTAGAAATACAGGAAGAAATGCCGGCAGTCTACAACGCCAAAGAAGGCATGGGGGAATGGTTAGAATATATTTTTCCGTTAGTGACGTTACATTATTTATTATTTTTAATTACGTGAGAAAGAAAGTAAGAAAAACATGCGCCCAGAGTGGGGACCGAACCCACGCCTTTCGATTAGATCTCGAATGCCTTACCAATTCGGCTATTTGGGCGACTGTGTTCCGCTTCACTTTCTGGGGTATTTTTATATACTACAACTGTATCTGACGCTTGAGGGTGGTAGCCAGCGCCACTCAGACTACACGGGGAGAAGGGGACCTTCTTTTTAACCCCCGGGGCGTGACGCGAACGTCTACAGCCTGTGTCATAAGCGGGTAACTGGCGGGAAACCCTCTTATGCTACCTTGGCATCAAGGCTGCCAGAAACCCTCATTTACAAACCCTATTATCATGCGAAAGCTTAGCGAGGGCCTCGGTTCTGGCAGCCTTGATGCCAAGGTAGCATAAGAGGGTTTCCCGCCAGTTAGCCGCTTATGACAGGCTGTAGACGTTCGCGTCACGCCCCGGGGGTTGAAAAGAAGGTTCCCTTCTCCCCGTGTATTCTGAGTGGCGCTGGCTACCACACTCAAGTGTCAGATAGTTTTAGTATATAAAGATAGCCGAATTGGTAAGGCATTCGAGATCTAATCGAAAGGCGTGGGTTCAGTACCCACTCTGGGCGCGTGTTTTTCTTTCTTTCTCACGTAATTAATAATAATAAATAATAATGTAACGTCACTAACGCTAAAAAAATATTCTAACCATTCCCCTATGCTTCTTTGGTGTTGTAGGCTGCCGGCATTTCTTCCTGTATTTCTAACGAGCCCCTCATTTACAAACCCTATTATCATGCGAAAGCTTAGCGAGGGCCTCGGTTCTGGCAGCCTTGATGACAAGGTAGCATAAGAGGGTTTCCCGCCAGTTACCCGCTTATGACAGGCTGTAGACGTTCGCGTCATGCCCCGGGGGTTGAAAAGAAGGTCCCCTTCTCCCCGTGTAGTCTGAGTGGCGCTGGCTACCACCCTCAAGCGTCAGATACAGTTGTAGTATATAAAAATACCCCAGAAAGTGAAGCGGAACACAGTCGCCCAGATAGCCGAATTGGTAAGGCATTCGAGATTTAATCGAAAGGCGTGGGTTCCGTCGCCACTCTGGGCGCCTGTTTTTCTTTCTTTCTTTCTTTCTCACGTAATTAATAATAATAAATAATATTGTAACGTCACTAACGGTAAAAAAATATTCTAACCATTCCCCTATGCCTTCTTTGGCGTTGTAGACTGCCGGCATTTCTTCCTGTATTTCTAACCAGCCCCTCGTTTACAAACCCTATTATCATGCGAAAGCTTAGCGAGGGCCTTGGTTCTGGCAGCCTTGATGCCAACGTAGCATAAGAGGGTTTCCCGCCAGTTACCCGGTTATGACAGGCTGTAGACGTTCGCGTCACGCCCCGGGGGTTGAAAAAAAGGTCCCCATCTCCCCGTGTAGTCTGAGTGGCGCTGGCTACCACCCTCAAGCGTCAGATACAGTTGTAGTATATAAAAATACCCCAGAAAGTGAAGCGGAACACAGTCGCCCAGATAGCCGAATTGGTAAGGCATTCGAGATCTAATCGAAAGGCGTGGGTTCGGTCCCCACTCTGGGCGCGTGTTTTTCTTTCTTTCTTTCTCACGTAATTAATAATAATAAATAATATTGTAACGTCACTAACGGTAAAAAATATTCTAACCATTCCCCTATGCCTTCTTTGGCGTTGTAGACTGCCGGTATTTCTTCCTGTATTTCTAACGAGCCCCTCATTTACAAACCCTATTACCATGCGAAAGCTTAGCGATGGCCTCGGTTCTGGCAGCCTTGATGCCAAGGTAGCATAAGAGGGTTTCCCGCCAGTCACCCACTTATGACAGGCTGTAGACGTTCGCGTCACGCCCCGGGGGTTGAAAAGAAGGTCCCCTTCTCCCCGTGTAGTCTGAGTGGCGCTGGCTACCACCCTCAAGCGTCAGATACAGTTGTAGTATAAAAAAATACCCCAGAAAGTGAAGCGGAACACAGTCGCCCAGATAGCCGAATTGGTAAGGCATTCGAGATCTAATCGAAAGGCGTGGGTTCGGTCCCCACTCTGGGCGCCTGTTTTTCTTTCTTTCTTTCTCACGTAATTAATAATAATAAATAATAATGTAACGTCACTAACGATAAAAAAAATATTCTAACCATTCCCCTATGCCTTTTTTGGCGTTGTAGACGGCCAGCATTTCTTCCTGTATTTCTAACGAGCCGCTCATTTACAAACCCTATTATCATGCGAAAACTTAGCGAGGGCCTCGGTTCTGGCACCCTTGATGCCAAGGTAGCATAAGAGGGTTTCCCGCCAGTTACCCGCTTATGACAGGCTGTAGACGTTCGCGTCACGCCCCGGGGGTTGAAAAGAAGGTCCCCTTCTCCCTGTGTAGTCTGCGTGGCGCTGGCTACCACCCTCAAGCGTCAGATACAGTTGTAGTATATAAAAATACCCCAGAAAGTGAAGCGGAACACAGTCGCTCAGATAGGCGAATTGGTAAGTAATTCGAGATCTAATCGAAAGGCGTTGGTTCGGTCCCCACTCTTGGCGCGTGTTTTTCTTTCTTTCTCACGTAATTAATAATAATAAATATTAATGTAACGTCACTAACGGTAAAAAATTATTCTAACCATTCCCCTATGCCTTCTTTGGCGTTGTAGACTGGCGGCATTTCTTCCTGTATTTCTAACGAGCCGCTCATTTACAAACCCTATTATCATGCGAAAACTTAGCGAGGGCCTCGGTTCTGGCAGCCTTGATGCCAAGGTAGCATAAGAGGGTTTCCCGCCAGTTACCCGCTTATGACAGGCTGTAGACGTTCGCGTCACGCCCCGGGGGTTGAAAAGAAGGCCCCCTTCTCCCCGTGTAGTCTGAGTGGCGCTGGCTACCACCCTCAAGCGTCAGATACAGTTGTTGTATATAAAAATTCCCCAGAAAGTGAAGCGGAACACAGTCGCCCAGATAGCCGAATTGGTAAGGCATTCGAGATCTAATCGAAAGGCGTGGGTTCGGTCCCCACACTGGGCGCGTGTTTTTCTTTCTTTCTTTCTTACGCAATTAATAATAATAAATAATAACGTAACGTCAATTACGGTAAAAAAATATTCTAACCATTCCCCTATGCCTTCTTTGGCATTGTAGACTGCCGGCCTTTCTTCCTGTATTTCTAACGAGCCGCTCATTTACAAACCCTATTATCATGCAAAAACTTAGCGAGGGCCTCGGTTCTGGCACCCTTGATGCCAAGGTAGCATAAGAGGGTTTCCCGCCAGTTACCCGCTTATGACAGGCTGTAGACGTTCGCGTCACGCCCCGGGGGTTGAAAAGAAGGTCCCCTTCTCCCTGTGTAGTCTGAGTGGCGCTGGCTACCACCCTCAAGCGTCAGATACAGTTGTAGTATATAAAAATACCCCAGAAAGTGAAGCGAAACACAGTCGCTCAGATAGGCGAATTGCTAAGTAATTCGAGATTTAATCGAAAGGCGTTGGTTCGGTCCCCACTCTTGGCGCGTGTTTTTCTTTCTTTCTCACGTAATTAATAATAATAAATAATAATGTAACGTCACTAACGGTAAAAAATTATTCTAACCATTCCCCTATGCCTTCTTTGGCGTTGTAGACTGCCGGCATTTCTTCCTGTATTTCTAACGAGCCCCTCATTTACAAACCCTATTATCATGCGAAAGCTTAGCGAGGGCCTCGGTTCTGGCAGCCTTGATGGCAAGGTAGCATAAGAGGGTTTCCCGCCAGTTACCCGCTTATGACAGGCTGTAGACGTTCGCGTCACGCCCCGGGGGTTGAAAAGAAGGTCCCCTTCTCCCCGTGTAGTCTGAGTGGCGCTGGCTACCACCCTCAAGTGTCAGATACAGTTGTAGTTTATAAAAATACCCCAGAAAGTGAAGCGGAACACAGTCGCCCAGATAGGCGAATTGGTAAGTAATTCGAGATCTAATCGAAAGGTGTTGGTTCGGTGCCCACTCTTGGCGCGTGTTTTTCTTTCTTTCTCACGTAATTAATAATAATAAATAATAATGTAACGTCACTAACGGTAAAAAATTATTCTAACCATTCCCCTATGCCTTCTTTGGCGTTGTAGACTGCCGGCATTTCTTCCTGTATTTCTAACGAGCCCCTCATTTACAAACCCTATTATCATGCCAAAGCTTAGCGAGGGCCTCGGTTCTGGCAGCCTTGATGCCAAGGTAGCATAAGAGGGTTTCCCGCCAGTTACCCGCTTATGACAGGCTGTAGACGTTCGCGTCACGCCCCGGGGGTTGAAAAGAAGTCCCCTTCTCCCCGTGTAGTCTGAGTGGCCCTGGCTACCACCCTCAAGCGTCCGATACAGTTGTAGTATATAAAAATACCCCAGAAAGTGAAGCGGAACACATTCGCCCAGATAGCCGAAGTGGTAAGGCATTCGAGATCTAATCGAAAGGCGTGGGTTCGGTCCCCACTCTGTGCGCGTGTTTTTCTTTCTTTCTTTCTCACGTAATTAATAATAATAAATAATAATGTAACGTCAATAACGGTAAAAAAATATTCTAACCATTCCCCTATGCCTTCTTTGGTGTTGTAGACTGCCGGCACTTCTTCCTGTATTTCTAACGAGCCCCTCATTTACAAACCCTATTATCATGTGAAAGCTTAGCGAGGGCCTCAGTTCTGCCAGCCTTGATGCCAAGGTAGCATAAGAGGGTTTCCCGCCAGTTACCCGCTTATGACAGGCTGTAGACGTTCGCGTCACGCCCCGGGGGTTGAAAAGAAGGTCCCCTTCTCCCCGTGTAGTCTGAGTGGCGCTGGCTACCACCCTCAAGCGTCAGATACAGTTGTAGTATATAAAAATACCCCAGAAAGTGAAGCGGAACACATTCGCCCAGATAGCCGAAGTGGTAAGGCATTCGAGATCTAATCGAAAGGCGTGGGTTCGGTCCCCACTCTGGGCGCCTGTTTTTCTTTCTTTCTTTCTCACGTAATTAATAATAATAAATAATAATGTAACGTCACTAACGGTAAAAAAATATTCTAACCATTCCCCTATGCCTTCTTTGGCGTTGTAGACTGCCGGCATTTCTTCCTGTATTTCTAACGAGCCCCTCGTTTACAAACCCTAATATCATGCGAAAGCTTAGCGAGGGCCTCGGTTCTGGCAGCCTTGATGCCAAGGTAGCACAAGAGGGTTTCCCGCCAGTTACCCGCTTATGACAGGCTGTAGACGTTCGCTTCACGCCCCGGGGGTTGAAAAGAAGGTCCCCTTCTCCCCGTGTAGTCTGAGTGGCGCTGGCTACCACCCTCAAGCGTCAGATACAGTTGTTGTATATAAAAATACCCCAGAAAGTGAAGCGGAACACAGTCGCCCAGATAGCCGAATTGGTAAGGCATTCGAGATCTAATCGAAAGGCGTGGGTTCGGTCCCCACACTGGGCGCGTGTTTTTCTTTCTTTCTTTCTTACGCAATTAATAATAATAAATAATAATGTAACGTCAATTACGGTAAAAAAATATTCTAACCATTCCCCTATGCCTTCTTTGGCGTTGTAGACTGCCGGCCTTTCTTCCTGTATTTCTAACGAGCCGCTCATTTACAAACCCTATTATCATGCAAAAACTTAGCGAGGGCCTCGGTTCTGGCACCCTTGATGCCAAGGTAGCATAAGAGGGTTTCCCGCCAGTTACCCGCTTATGACAGGCTGTAGACGTTCGCGTCACGCCCCGGGGGTTGAAAAGAAGGTCCCCTTCTCCCTGTGTAGTCTGAGTGGCGCTGGCTACCACCCTCAAGCGTCAGATACAGTTGTAGTATATAAAAATACCCCAGAAAGTGAAGCGAAACACAGTCGCTCAGATAGGCGAATTGGTAAGTAATTCGAGATCTAATCGAAAGGCGTTGGTTCGGTCCCCACTCTTGGCGCGTGTTTTTCTTTCTTTCTCACGTAATTAATATTAATAAATAATAATGTAACGTCACTAACGGTAAAAAATTATTCTAACCATTCCCCTATGCCTTCTTTGGCGTTGTAGACTGCCGGCATTTCTTCCTGTATTTCTAACGAGCCCTTCATTTACAAACCCTATTATCATGCGAAAGCTTAGCGAGGGCCTCGGTTCTGGCAGCCTTGATGGCAAGGTAGCATAAGAGGGTTTCCCGCCAGTTACCCGCTTATGACAGGCTGTAGACGTTCGCGTCACGCCCCGGGGGTTGAAAAGAAGGTTCCCTTCTCCCCGTGTAGTGTGAGTGGCCCTGGCTACCACCCTCAAGCGTCAGATACAGTTGTAGTATATAAAAATACCCCAGAAAGTGAAGCGGAACACATTCGCCCAGATAGCCGAAGTGGTAAGGCATTCGAGATCTAATCGAAAGGCGTGGGTTCGGTCCCCACTCTGTGCGCGTGTTTTTCTTTCTTTCTTTCTCACGTAATTAATAATAATAAATAATAATGTAACGTCAATAACGGTAAGAAAATATTCTAACCATTCCCCTATGCCTTCTTTGGTGTTGTAGACTGCCGGCATTTCTTCCTGTATTTCTAACGAGCCCCTCATTTACAAACCCTATTATCATGTGAAAGCTTAGCGAGGGCCTCAGTTCTGCCAGCCTTGATGCCAAGGTAGCATAAGAGGGTTTCCCGCCAGTTACCCGCTTATGAATGACGGGCTGTAGACGTTCGCGTCACGCCCCGGGGGTTAAAAAGAAGGTCCCCTTCTCCCCGTGTAGTCTGAGTGGCGCTACCTACCACCCTCAAGCGTCAGATACAGTTGGAGTACATAAAAATACCCCAGAAAGTGAAGCGGAACACAGTCGCCCAGATAGCCGAATTGGTAAGGCATTCGAGATCCAATCGAAAGGCGTTGGTTCGGTCCCCACTCTGGGCGCGTGTTTTTCTTTCTTTCTTTCTCACGTAATTAATAATAATAAATAATAATGTAACGTAACTAACGGTAAAAAAATATTCTAACCATTCCCCGATGATTTTTTTGGCATTGTAGACGGCCAGCATTTCTTCCGGTATTTCTAACGAGCCGGTCATTTACAAACCCTATTATCATGCGAAAGCTTAGCGAGGGCCTCGGTTCTGGCAGCCTTGATGCCAAGGTAGCATAAGAGGGTTTCCCGCCAGTTACCCGCTTATGACAGGCTGTAGACGTTCGCGTCACGCCCCGGGGGTTGAAAAGAAGGTCCCCTTCTCCCCGTGTAGTCTGAGTGGCGCTGGCTACCACCCTCAAGCGTCAGATACAGTTGTTAGTATATAAAAATACCCCAGAAAGTGAAGCGGAACACAGTCGCCCAGATAGCCGAATTGGTAAGGCATTCGAGATCTAATCGAAAGGCGTGGGTTCGGTCCCCACTCTGGGCGCCTGTTTTTCTTTCTTTCTTTCTCACGTAATTAATAATAATAAATAATAATGTAACGTCACTAACGGTAAAAAAATATTCTAACCATTCCCCTATGCCTTTTTTGGCGTTGTAGACTGCCGGCATTTCTTCCTGTATTTCTAACGAGCCCCTCATTTACAAACCCTATTATCATGCGAAAGCTTAGCGAGGGCCTCGGTTCTGGCAGCCTTGATGCCAAGGTAGCATAAGAGGGTTTCCCGCCAGTTACCCGCTTATGACAGGCTGTAGACGTTCGCGTCACGCCCCGGGGGTTGAAAAGAAGGTCTCCTTCTCCCCGTGTAGTCTGAGTGGCGCTGGCTACCACCCTCAAGCGTCAGATACAGTTGTAGTATATAAAAATACCCCAGAAAGTGAAGCGGAACACAGTCGCCCAGATAGCCGAATTGGTAAGGCATTCGAGATCTAATCGAAAGGCGTGGGTTCGGTCCCCAATCTGGGCGCCTGTTTTTCTTTCTTTCTTTCTCACGTAATTAATAACAATAAATAATAATGTAACGTCACTAACCTAAAAAAATATTCTAACCATTCCCCTATGCCTTCTTTGGCGTTGTAGACTGCCGGCATTTCTTCCTGTATTTCTAACGAGCCCCTCATTTACAAACCCTAATATCATGCGAAAGCTTAGGGAGGGCCTCGGTTCTGGCAGCCTTGATGCCGAGGTAGCACAAGAGGGTTTCCCGCCAGTTACCCGCTTATGACAGGCTGTAGACGTTCGCGTCACGCCCCGGGGGTTAAAAAGAAGGTCCCCTTCTCCCCGTGTTGTCTGAGTGGCGCTGGCTACCACCCTCAAGCGTCAGATACAGTTGTAGTATATAAAAATACCCCAGAAAGTGGAGCGGAACACAGTCGCCCAGATAGCTGAATTGGTAAGGCATTCGAGATCTAATCGAAAGGCGTGGGTTCGGTCCCTACTCTGGGCGCGTGTTTTTCTTTCTTTCTTTCTCACGTAATTAATAATAATAAATAATAATGTAACGTCACTAACGGTAAAAAAAATATTCTAACCATTCCCCTATGCCTTCTTTGGCGTTGTAGACTGCCGGCATTTCTTCCTGTATTTCTAACGAGCCCCTCATTTACAAACCCTATTATCATGCGAAAGCTTAGCGAGGGCCTCGGTTCTGGCAGCCTTGATGCCAAGGTAGCATAAGAGGGTTTCCCGCCAGTTACCAGCTTATGACAGGCTGTAGACGTTCGCGTCACGCCCCGGGGGTTGAAAAGAAGGTCCCCTTCTCCCCGTGTAGTCTGAGTGGCGCTGGCTACCACCCTCAAGCGTCAGATACAGTTGTAGTATATAAAAATACCCCAGAAAGTGAAGCGGAACACAGTCGCCCAGATAGCCGAATTGGTAAGGCATTCGAGATTTAATCGAAAGGCGTGGGTTCGGTCCCTACTCTGGGCGCGTGTTTTTCTTTCTTTCTTTCTCACGTAATTAATAATAATAAATAATAATGTAACGTCACTAACGGTAAAAAAATATTCTAACCATTCCCCTATGCCTTCTTTGGCGTTGTAGACTGCCGGCATTTCTTCCTGTATTTCTAACGAGCCCCTCATTTACAAACCCTATTATCATGCGAAAGCTTAGCGAGGGCCTCGGTTCTGGCAGCCTTGATGCCAAGGTAGCATAAGAGGGTTTCCCGCCAGTTACCCGCTGATGACAGGCTGTAGACGTTCGCGTCATGCCCCGGGGGTTGAAAAGAAGGTCTCCTTCTCCCCGTGTAGTCTGAGTGGCGCTGGCTACCACCCTCAAGCGTCAGATACAGTTGTAGTATATAAAAATACCCCAGAAAGTGAAGCGGAACACAGTCGCCCAGATAGCTGAATTGGTAAGGCATTCGAGATCTAGTCGAAAGGCGTGGGTTCGGTCCCCACTCTGGGCGCGTGTTTTTCTTTCTTTCTTTCTCACGTAATTAATAATAATAAATAATAATGTATTGTCACTAACGCTAAAAAAATATTCTAACCATTCCCGTATGCCTTCTTTGGCGTTGTAGACTGCCGGCATTTCTTCCTGTATTTCTAACGAGCCCCTCATTTACAAACCCTAATATCATGCGAAAGCTTAGCGAGGGCCTCGGTTCTGGCAGCCTTGATGCCGAGGTAGCACAAGAGGGTTTCCCGCCAGTTACCAGCTTATGACAGGCTCTAGACGTTCGCGTCACGCCCCGGGGGTTAAAAAGAAGGTCCCCTTCTCCCCGTGTAGTCTGAGTGGCGCTGGCTACCACCCTCAAGCGTCAGATACAGTTGTAGTATATAAAAATACCCCAGAAAGTGAAGCGGAACACAGTCGCCCAGATAGCCGAATTGGTAAGGCATTCGAGATTTAATCGAAAGGCGTGGGTTCGGTCCCTACTCTGGGCGCGTGTTTTTTTTTTCTTTCTTTCTCACGTAATTAATAATAATAAATAATAATGTAACGTCACTAACGGTAAAAAAATATTCTAACCATTCCCCTATGCCTTCTTTGGCGTTGTAGACTGCCGGCATTTCTTCCTGTATTTCTAACGAGCCCCTCATTTACAAACCCTATTATCATGCGAAAGCTTAGCGAGGGCCTCGGTTCTGGCAGCCTCGATGCCAAGGTAGCATAAGAGGGTTTCCAGCCAGTTACCCGCTTATGACAGGCTGTAGACGTTCGCGTCACGCCCCGGGGGTTGAAAAGAAGGTCCCCTTCTCCCCGTGTAGTCTGAGTGGCGCTGGCTACCACCCTCAAGCGTCAGATACAGTTGCAGTATATAAAAATACCCCAGAAAGTGAAGCGGAACACAGTCGCCCACATAGCCGAATTGGTAAGGCATTCGAGATCTAATCGTAAGGCGTGGGTTCGGTCCCCACTCTGGGCGCCTGTTTTTCTTTCTTTCTTTCTCACGTAATTAATAATAATAAATAATATTGTAACGTCACTAACGGTAAAAAAATATTCTAACCATTCCCCTATGCTTCTTTGGCGTTGTAGACTGCCGGCATTTCTTCCTGTATTTCTAAAGAGCCCCTCATTTACAAACCCTATTATCATGCGAAAGCTTAGCGAGAGCCTCGGTTCTGGCAGCCTTGATGCCAAGCTAGCATTAGAGGGTTTCCCGCCAGTTACCCGCTTATGACAGGCTGTAGACGTTCGCGTCACGCCCCGGGGGTTGAAAAGAAGGTCTCCTTCTCCCCGTGTAGTCTGAGTGGCGCTGGCTACCACCCTCAAGCGACAGATACAGTTGTAGTATATAAAAATACCCCAGAAAGTGAAGCGGAACACAGTCGCCCAGATAGCTGAATTGGTAAGGCATTCGAGATCTAGTCGAAAGGCGTGGGTTTGGTCCCCACTCTGGGCGCGTGTTTTTCTTTCTTTCTTTCTCACGTAATTAATAATAATAAATAATAATGTAACGTCACTAACGCTAAAAAAATATTCTAACCATTCCCCTATGCCTTCTTTGGCGTTGTAGACTGCCGGCATTTCTTCCTGTATTTCTAACGAGCCCCTCATTTACAAACCCTAATATCATGCGAAAGCTTAGCGAGGGCCTCGGTTCTGGCAGCCTTGATGCCGAGGTAGCACAAGAGGGTTTCCCGCCAGTTACCCGCTTATGACAGGCTGTAGACGTTCGCGTCACTCCCCGGGGGTTAAAAAGAAGGTCCCCTTCTCCCCGTGTTGTCTGAGTGGCGCTGGCTACCACCCTCAAGCGTCAGATACAGTTGTAGTATATAAAAATACCCCAGAAAGTGGAGCGGAACACAGTCGCCCAGATAGCTGAATTGGTAAGGCATTCGAGATTTAATCGAAAGGCGTGGGTTCGGGCCCCACTCTGGGCGCGTGTTTTTCTTTCTTTCTTTCTCACGTAATTAATAATAACAAATAATAATGTAACGTCACTAACGGTAAAAAAATATTCTAACCATTCCCCTATGCCTTTTTTGGCGTTGTAGACTGCCGGCATTTCTTCCTGTATTTCTAACGAGCCCCTCATTTACAAACCCTATTATCATGCGAAAGCTTAGCGAGGGCCTCGGTTCTGGCAGCCTTGATGCCAAGGTAGCATAAGAGGGTTTCCCGCCAGTTACCAGCTTATGACAGGCTGTAGACGTTCGCGTCACGCCCCGGGGGTTGAAAAGAAGGTCCCCTTCTCCCCGTGTAGTCTGAGTGGCGCTGGCTACCACCCTCAAACGTCAGATACAGTTGTAGTATATAAAAATACCCCAGAAAGTGAAGCGGAACACAGTCGCCTAGATAGCCGAATTGGTAAGGCATTCGAGATCTAATCGAAAAGCGTGGGTTCGGTCCCTACTCTGGGCGCGTGTTTTTCTTTCTTTCTTTCTCACGTAATTAATAATAATAAATAATAATGTAACGTCACTAACGGTAAAAAAATATTCTAACCATTCCCCTATGCCTTCTTTGGCGTTGTAGACTGCCGGCATTTCTTCCTGTATTTCTAACGAGCCCCTCATTTACAAACCCTATTATCATGCGAAAGCTTAGCGAGGGCCTCGGTTCTGGCAGCCTTGATGCCAAGGTAGCATAAGAGGGTTTCCAGCCAGTTACCCGCTTATGACAGGCTGTAGACGTTCGCGGCACGCCCCGGGGGTTGAAAAGAAGGTCCCCTTCTCCCCGTGTAGTCTGAGTGGCGCTGGCTACCACCCTCAAGCGTCAGATACAGTTGTAGTGTATAAAAATACCCCAGAAAGTGAAGCGGAACACAGTCGCCCAGATAGCCGAATTGGTAAGGCATTCGAGATTTAATCGAAAGGCGTGGGGTCGGTCCCCACTCTGGGCGCCTGTTTTTCTTTCTTTCTTTCTCACGTAATTAATAATAATAAATAATAAAGTAACGTCACTGACGGTAAAAAAATATTCTAACCATTCCCCTATGCCTTCTTTGGCGTTGTAGACTGCCGGCATTTCTTCCTGTATTTCTAACGAGCCCCTCGTTTACAAACCCTATTATCATGCGAAAGCTTAGCGAGGGCCTCGGTTCTGGCAGCCTTGATGCCAAGGTAGCATAAGAGGGTTTCCCGCCAGTTACCCGCTTATGACAGGCTGTAGACGTTCGCGTCACGCCCCGGGGGTTGAAAAAGAAGGTCTCCTTCTCCCGTGTAGTCTGAGTGGTGCTGGCTACCACCCTCAAGCATCAGACACAGTTGTAGTATATTTAAATACCCCAGAAAGTGAAGCGGAACACAGTCGCCCAGATAGCCGAATTGGTAAAGCATTCGAGATCTAATCGAAAGGCGTGGGTTCGGTCCCCAATCTGGGCGCCTGTTTTTCTTTCTTTCTTTCTCACGTAATTAATAATAATAAATAATAATGTAACGTCACTAACGCTAAAAAATATTCTAACCATTCCCCTATGCCTTCTTTGGCGTTGTAGACTGCCGGCATTTCTTCCTGTATTTCTAACGAGCCCCTCATTTACAAACCCTATTATCATGCGAAAGCTTAGCGAGGGCCTCGGTTCTGGCAGCCTTGATGCCAAGGTAGCATAAGAGGGTTTCCAGCCAGTTACCCGCTTATGACAGGCTGTACACGTTCGCGTCACGCCCCGGGGGTTGAAAAGAAGGTCCCCTTCTCCCCGTGTAGTCTGAGTGGCGCTGGCTACCACCCTCAAGCGTCAGATACAGTTGTAGTATATAAAAATACCCCAGAAAGTGAAGCGGAACACAGTCGCCCACATAGCCGAATTGGTAAGGCATTCGAGATCTAATCGAAAGGCGTGGGTTCGGTCCCCACTCTGGGCGCCTGTTTTTCTTTCTTTCTTTCTCACGTAATTAATAATAATAAATAATAATGTAACGTCACTGACGGTAAAAAAATATTCTAACCATTCCCCTATGCCTTCTTTGGCGTTGTAGACTGCCGGCATTTCTTCCTGTATTTCTAACGAGCCCCTCGTTTACAAACCCTATTATCATGCGAAAGCTTAGCGAGGGCCTCGGTTCTGGCAGCCTTGATGCCAAGGTAGCATAAGAGGGTTTCCCGCCAGTTACCAGCTTATGACAGGCTGTAGACGTTCGCGTCACGCCCCGGGGGTTGAAAAGAAGGTCCCCTTCTCCCCGTGTAGTCTGAGTGGCGCTGGCTACCACCCTCAAGCGTCAGACACAGTTGTAGTATATAAAAATACCCCAGAAAGTGAAGCGGAACACAGTCGCCCAGATAGCCGAATTGGTAAGGCATTCGAGATCTAATCGAAAGGCGTGGGTTCGGTCCCTACTCTGGGCGCGTGTTTTTCTTTCTTTCTTTCTCACGTAATTAATAATAATAAATAATAATGTAACATCACTAACGGTAAAAAATATTCTAACCATTCCCCTATGCCTTCTTTGGCGTTGTAGACTGCCGGCATTTCTTCCTGTATTTCTAACGAGCCCCTCATTTACAAACCCTATTATCATGCGAAAGCTTAGCGAGGGCCTCGGTTCTGGCAGCCTTGATGCCAAGGTAGCATAAGAGGGTTTCCAGCCAGTTACCCGCTTATGACAGGCTGTACACGTTCGCGTCACGCCCCGGGGGTTGAAAAGAAGGTCCCCTTCTCCCCGTGTAGTCTGAGTGGCGCTGGCTACCACCCTCAAGCGTCAGATACAGTTGTAGTATATAAAAATACCCCAGAAAGTGAAGCGGAACACAGTCGCCCACATAGCCGAATTGGTAAGGCATTCGAGATCTAATCGAAAGCCGTGGGTTCGGTCCCCACTCTGGGCGCCTGTTTTTCTTTCTTTCTTTCTCACGTAATTAATAATAATAAATAATAATGTAACGTCACTAACGGTAAAAAAATATTCTAACCATTCCCCTATGCTTCTTTGGCGTTGTAGACTGCCGGCATTTCTTCCTGTATTTCTAACGAGCCCCTCATTTACAAACCCTATTATCATGCGAAAGCTTAGCGAGGGCCTCGGTTCTGGCAGCCTTGATGCCATAGTAGCATAAGAGGGTTTCCCGCCAGTTACCCACTTATGACAGGCTGTAGATGTTCGCGGCACGCCCCGGGGGTTGAAAAGAAGGTCCCCTTCTCCCCGTGTAGTCTGAGTGGCGCTGGCTACCACCCTCAAGCGTCAGATACAGTTGTAGTATATAAAAATACCCCAGAAAGTGAAGCGGAACACAGTCGCCCAGATAGCCGAATTGGTAAGGCATTCGAGATTTAATCGAAAGGCGTGGGTTCGGTCCCCACTCTGGGCACCTGTTTTTCTTTCTTTCTTTCTCACGTAATTAATAATAATAAATAATAATGTAACATCACTGACGGTAAAAAAATATTCTAACCATTCCCCTATGCCTTCTTTGGCGTTGTAGACTGCCGGCATTTCTTCCTGTATTTCTAACGAGCCCCTCATTTACAAACCCTAATATCATGCGAAAGCTTAGCGAGGGCCTCGGTTCTGGCAGCCTTGATGCCGAGGTAGCACAAGAGGGTTTCCCGCCAGTCACCCGCTTATGACAGGCTGTAGACGTTCGCGTCACGCCCCGGGGGTTAAAAAGAAGGTCCCCTTCTCCCCGTGTTGTCTGAGTGGCGCTGGCTACCACCCTCAAGCGTCAGATACAGTTGTAGTATATAAAAATACCCCAGAAAGTGGAGCGGAACACAGTCGCCCAGATAGCTGAATTGGTAAGGCATTCGAGATCTAATCGAAAGGCGTGGGTTCGGTCCCCACTCTGGGCGCGTGTTTTTCTTTCTTTCTTTCTCACGTAATTAATAATAATAAATAATATTGTAACGTCACTAACGGTAAAAAAATATTCTAACCATTCCCCTATGCCTTCTTTGGCGTTGTAGACTGCCGGCATTTCTTCCTGTATTTCTAACCAGCCCCTCGTTTACAAACCCTATTATCATGCGAAAGCTTAGCGAGGGCCTTGGTTCTGGCAGCCTTGATGCCAACGTAGCATAAGAGGGTTTCCCGCCAGTTACCCGGTTATGACAGGCTGTAGACGTTCGCGTCACGCCCCGGGGGTTGAAAAAAAGGTCCCCTTCTCCCCGTGTAGTCTGAGTGGCGCTGGCTACCACCCTCAAGCGTCAGATACAGTTTAGTATATAAAAATACCCCAGAAAGTGAAGCGGAACACAGTCGCCCAGATAGCCGAATTGGTAAGGCATTCGAGATCTAATCGAAAGGCGTGGGTTCGGTCCCCACTCTGGGCGCGTGTTTTTCTTTCTTTCTTTCTCACGTAATTAATAATAATAAATAATATTGTAACGTCACTAACGGTAAAAAATATTCTAACCATTCCCCTATGCCTTCTTTGGCGTTGTAGACTGCCGGTATTTCTTCCTGTATTTCTAACGAGCCCCTCATTTACAAACCCTATTACCATGCGAAAGCTTAGCGATGGCCTCGGTTCTGGAAGCCTTGATGCCAAGGTAGCATAAGAGGGTTTCCCGCCAGTTACCCACTTATGACAGGCTGTAGACGTTCGCGTCACGCCCCGGGGGTTGAAAAGAAGGTCCCCTTCTCCCCGTGTAGTCTGAGTGGCGCTGGCTACCACCCTCAAGGGTCAGATACAGTTGTAGTATAAAAAAATACCCCAGAAAGTGAAGCGAAACACAGTCGCTCAGATAGGCGAATTGCTAAGTAATTCGAGATTTAATCGAAAGGCGTTGGTTCGGTCCCCACTCTTGGCGCGTGTTTTTCTTTCTTTCTCACGTAATTAATAATAATAAATAATAATGTAACGTCACTAACGGTAAAAAATTATTCTAACCATTCCCCTATGCCTTCTTTGGCGTTGTAGACTGCCGGCATTTCTTCCTGTATTTCTAACGAGCCCCTCATTTACAAACCCTATTATCATGCGAAAGCTTAGCGAGGGCCTCGGTTCTGGCAGCCTTGATGGCAAGGTAGCATAAGAGGGTTTCCCGCCAGTTACCCGCTTATGACAGGCTGTAGACGTTCGCGTCACGCCCCGGGGGTTGAAAAGAAGGTCCCCTTCTCCCCGTGTAGTCTGAGTGGCGCTGGCTACCACCCTCAAGTGTCAGATACAGTTGTAGTTTATAAAAATACCCCAGAAAGTGAAGCGGAACACAGTCGCCCAGATAGGCGAATTGGTAAGTAATTCGAGATCTAATCGAAAGGCGTTGGTTCGGTGCCCACTCTTGGCGCGTGTTTTTCTTTCTTTCTCACGTAATTAATAATAATAAATAATAATGTAACGTCACTAACGGTAAAAAATTATTCTAACCATTCCCCTATGCCTTTTTTGGCGTTGTAGACTGCCGGCATTTCTTCCTGTATTTCTAACGAGCCCCTCTTTACAAACCCTATTATCATGCGAAAGCTTAGCGAGGGCCTCGGTTCTGGCACCCTTGATGCCAAGGTAGCATAAGAGGGTTTCCCGCCAGTTACCAGCTTATGACAGGCTGTAGACGTTCGCGTCACGCCCCGGGGGTTGAAAAAAAGGTCCCCTTCTCCCCGTGTAGTCTGAGTGGCGCTGGCTACCACCCTTAAGCGTCAGATACAGTTGTAGTATATAAAAATACCCCAGAAAGTGAAGCGGAACACAGTCGCCCAGATAGCCGAATTGGTAAGGCATTCGAGATCTAATCGAAAGGCGTGGGTTCGGTCCCTACTCTGGGCGCGTGTTTTTCTTTCTTTCTTTCTCACGTAATTAATAATAATAAATAATAATGTAACGTCACTAACGGTAAAAAAATATTCTAACCATTCCCCTATGCTTCTTTAGCGTTGTAGACTGCCGGCATTTCTTCCTGTATTTCTAACGAGCCCCTCATTTACAAACCCTATTATCATGCGAAAGCTTAGCTAGGGCCTCGGTTCTGGCAGCCTTGATGCCAAGGTAGCATAAGAGGGTTTCCCGCCAGTTACCCGCTTATGACAGGCTGTAGACGTTCGCGTCACGCCCCGGGGCTTGAAAAGAAGGTCTCCTTCTCCCCGTGTAGTCTGAGTGGCGCTGGCTACCACCCTCAAGCGTCAGATACAGTTGTAGTATATAAAAATACCCCAGAAAGTGAAGCGGAACACAGTCGCCCAGATAGCCGAATTGGTAAGGCATTCGAGATCTAATCGAAAGGCGTGGGTTCGGTCCCCAATCTGGGCGCCTGTTTTTCTTTCTTTCTTTCTCACGTAATTAATAACAATAAATAATAATGTAACGTCACTAACCTAAAAAAATATTCTAACCATTCCCCTATGCCTTCTTTGGCGTTGTAGACTGCCGGCATTTCTTCCTGTATTTCTAACGAGGCCCTCATTTACAAACCCTAATATCATGCGAAAGCTTAGGGAGGGCCTCGGTTCTGGCAGCCTTGATGCCGAGGTAGCACAAGAGGGTTTCCCGCCAGTTACCCGCTTATGACAGGCTGTAGACGTTCGCGTCACGCCCCGGGGGTTAAAAAGAAGGTCCCCTTCTCCCCGTGTTGTCTGAGTGGCGCTGGCTACCACCCTCAAGCGTCAGATACAGTTGTAGTATATAAAAATACCACAGAAAGTGGAGCGGAACACAGTCGCCCAGATAGCTGAATTGGTAAGGCATTCGAGATCTAATCGAAAGGCGTGGGTTCGGTCCCTACTCTGGGCGCGTGTTTTTCTTTCTTTCTTTCTCACGTAATTAATAATAATAAATAATAATGTAACGTCACTAACGGTAAAAAAAATATTCTAACCATTCCCCTATGCCTTCTTTGGCGTTGTAGACTGCCGGCATTTCTTCCTGTATTTCTAACGAGCCCCTCATTTACAAACCCTATTATCATGCGAAAGCTTAGCGAGGGCCTCGGTTCTGGCAGCCTTGATGCCAAGGTAGCATAAGAGGGTTTCCCGCCAGTTACCAGCTTATGACAGGCTGTAGACGTTCGCGTCACGCCCCGGGGGTTGAAAAGAAGGTCCCCTTCTCCCCGTGTAGTCTGAGTGGCGCTGGCTACCTCCCTCAAGCGTCAGATACAGTTGTAGTATATAAAAATACCCCAGAAAGTGAAGCGGAACACAGTCGCCCAGATAGCCGAATTGGTAAGGCATTCGAGATTTAATCGAAAGGCGTGGGTTCGGTCCCTACTCTGGGCGCGTGTTTTTCTTTCTTTCTTTCTCACGTAATTAATAATAATAAATAATAATGTAACGTCACTAACGGTAAAAAAATATTCTAACCATTCCCCTATGCCTTCTTTGGCGTTGTAGACTGCCGGCATTTCTTCCTGTATTTCTAACGAGCCCCTCATTTACAAACCCTATTATCATGCGAAAGCTTAGCGAGGGCCTCGGTTCTGGCAGCCTTGATGCCAAGGTAGCATAAGAGGGTTTCCCGCCAGTTACCCGCTTATGACAGGCTGTAGACGTTCGCGTCATGCCCCGGGGGTTGAAAAGAAGGTCTCCTTCTCCCCGTGTAGTCTGAGTGGCGCTGGCTACCACCCTCAAGCGTCAGATACAGTTGTAGTATATAAAAATACCCCAGAAAGTGAAGCGGAACACAGTCGCCCAGATAGCTGAATTGGTAAGGCATTCGAGATCTAGTCGAAAGGCGTGGGTTCGGTCCCCACTCTGGGCGCGTGTTTTTCTTTCTTTCTTTCTCACGTAATTAATAATAATAAATAATAATGTAACGTCACTAACGCTAAAAAAATATTCTAACCATTCCCGTATGCCTTCTTTGGCGTTGTAGACTGCCGGCATTTCTTCCTGTATTTCTAACGAGCCCCTCATTTACAAACCCTAATATCATGCGAAAGCTTAGCGAGGGCCTCGGTTCTGGCAGCCTTGATGCCGAGGTAGCACAAGAGGGTTTCCCGCCAGTTACCAGCTTATGACAGGCTGTAGACGTTCGCGTCACGCCCCGGGGGTTGAAAAGAAGGTCCCCTTCTCCCCGTGTAGTCTGAGTGGCGCTGGCTACCACCCTCAAGCGTCAGATACAGTTGTAGTATATAAAAATACCCCAGAAAGTGAAGCGGAACACAGTCGCCCAGATAGCCGAATTGGTAAGGCATTCGAGATTTAATCGAAAGGCGTGGGTTCGGTCCCTACTCTGGGCGCGTGTTTTTTTTTTCTTTCTTTCTCACGTAATTATTAATAATAAATAATAATGTAACGTCACTAACGGTAAAAAAATATTCTAACCATTCCCCTATGCCTTCTTTGGCGTTGTAGACTGCCGGCATTTCTTCCTGTATTTCTAACGAGCCCCTCATTTACAAACCCTATTATCATGCGAAAGCTTAGCGAGGGCCTCGGTTCTGGCAGCCTTGATGCCAAGGTAGCATAAGAGGGTTTCCAGCCAGTTACCCGCTTATGACAGGCTGTAGACGTTCGCGTCACGCCCCGGGGGTTGAAAAGAAGGTCCCCTTCTCCCCGTGTAGTCTGAGTGGCGCTGGCTACCACCCTCAAGCGTCAGATACAGTTGCAGTATATAAAAATACCCCAGAAAGTGAAGCGGAACACAGTGCCCACATAGCAGAATTGGTAAGGCATTCGTGATCTAATCGTAAGGCGTGGGTTCGGTCCCCACTCTGGGCGCCTGTTTTTCTTTCTTTCTTTCTCACGTAATTAATAATAATAAATAATATTGTAACGTCACTAACGGTAAAAAAATATTCTAACCATTCCCCTATGCTTCTTTGGCGTTGTAGACTGCCGGCATTTCTTCCTGTATTTCTAACGAGCCCCTCATTTACAAACCCTATTATCATGCGAAAGCTTAGCGAGAGCCTCGGTTCTGGCAGCCTTGATGCCAAGGTAGCATAAGAGGGTTTCCCGCCAGTTACCCGCTTATGACAGGCTGTAGACGTTCGCGTCACGCCCCGGGGGTTGAAAAGAAGGTCTCCTTCTCCCCGTGTAGTCTGAGTGGCGCTGGCTACCACCCTCAAGCGACAGATACAGTTGTAGTATATAAAAATACCCCAGAAAGTGAAGCGGAACACAGTCGCCCAGATAGCTGAATTGGTAAGGCATTCGAGATCTAGTCGAAAGGCGTGGGTTCGGTCCCCACTCTGGGCGCGTGTTTTTCTTTCTTTCTTTCTCACGTAATTAATAATAATAAATAATAATGTAACGTCACTAACGCTAAAAAATATTCTAACCATTCCCCTATGCCTTCTTTGGCGTTGTAGACTGCCGGCATTTCTTCCTGTATTTCTAACGAGCCCCTCATTTACAAACCCTAATATCATGCGAAAACTTAGCGAGGGCCTCGGTTCTGGCAGCCTTGATGCCGAGGTAGCACAAGAGGGTTTCCCGCCAGTTACCCGCTTATGACAGGCTGTAGACGTTCGCGTCACTCCCCGGGGGTTAAAAAGAAGGTCCCCTTCTCCCCGTGTTGTCTGAGTGGCGCTGGCTACCACCCTCAAGCGTCAGATACAGCTGTAGTATATAAAAATACCCCAGAAAGTGGAGCGGAACACAGTCGCCCAGATAGCTGAATTGGTAAGGCATTCGAGATTTAATCGAAAGGCGTGGGTTCGGGCCCCACTCTGGGCGCGTGTTTTTCTTTCTTTCTTTCTCACGTAATTAATAATAACAAATAATAATGTAACGTGACTAACGGTAAAAAAATATTCTAACCATTCCCCTATGCCTTTTTTGGCGTTGTAGACTGCCGGCATTTCTTCCTGTATTTCTAACGAGCCCCTCATTTACAAACCCTATTATCATGCGAAAGCTTAGCGAGGGCCTCGGTTCTGGCAGCCTTGATGCCAAGGTAGCATAAGAGGGTTTCCCGCCAGTTACCAGCTTATGACAGGCTGTAGACGTTCGCGTCACGCCCCGGGGGTTGAAAAGAAGGTCCCCTTCTCCCCGTGTAGTCTGAGTGGCGCTGGTTACCACCCTCAAGCGTCAGATACAGTTGTAGTATATAAAAATACCCCAGAAAGTGAAGCGGAACACAGTCGCCTAGATAGCCGAATTGGTAAGGCATTCGAGATCTAATCGAAAAGCGTGGGTTCGGTCCCTACTCTGGGCGCGTGTTTTTCTTTCTTTCTTTCTCACGTAATTAATAATAATAAATAATAATGTAACGTCACTAACGGTAAAAAAATATTCTAACCATTCCCCTATGCCTTCTTTGGCGTTGTAGACTGCCGGCATTTCTTCCTGTATTTCTAACGAGCCCCTCATTTACAAACCCTATTATCATGCGAAAGCTTAGCGAGGGCCTCGGTTCTGGCAGCCTTGATGCCAAGGTAGCATAAGAGGGTTTCCAGCCAGTTACCCGCTTATGACAGGCTGTACACGTTCGCGTCACGCCCCGGGGGTTGAAAAGAAGGTCCCCTTCTCCCCGTGTAGTCTGAGTGGCGCTGGCTACCACCCTCAAGCGTCAGATACAGTTGTAGTATATAAAAATACCCCAGAAAGTGAAGCGGAACACAGTCGCCCACATAGCCGAATTGGTAAGGCATTCGAGATCTAATCGAAAGGCGTGGGTTCGGTCCCCACTCTGGGCGCCTGTTTTTCTTTCTTTCTTTCTCACGTAATTAATAATAATAAATAATAATGTAACGTCACTAACTGTAAAAAAATATTCTAACCATTCCCCTATGCTCTTTGGCGTTGTAGACTGCCGGCATTTCTTCCTGTATTTCTAACGAGCCCCTAATTTACAAACCCTATTATCATGCGAAAGCTTAGCGAGGGCCTCGGTTCTGGCAGCCTTGATGCCAAAGTAGCATAAGAGGGTTTCCCGCCAGTTACCCGCTTATGACAGGCTGTAGACGTTCGCGGCACGCCCCGGGAGTTGAAAAGAAGGTCCCCTTCTCCCCGTGTAGTCTGAGTGGCGCTGGCTACCACCCTCAAGCGTCAGATACAGTTGTAGTGTATAAAAATACCCCAGAAAGTGAAGCGGAACACAGTCGCCCAGATAGCCGAATTGGTAAGGCATTCGAGATTTAATCGAAAGGCGTGGGGTCGGTCCCCACTCTGGGCGCCTGTTTTTCTTTCTTTCTTTCTCACGTAATTAATAATAATAAATAATAATGTAACGTCACTGACGGTAAAAAAATATTCTAACCATTCCCCTATGCCTTCTTTGGCGTTGTAGACTGCCGGCATTTCTTCCTGTATTTCTAACGAGCCCCTCGTTCACAAACCCTATTATCATGCGAAAGCTTAGCGAGGGCCTCGGTTCTGGCAGCCTTGATGCCAAGGTAGCATAAGAGGGTTTCCCGCCAGTTACCCGCTTATGACAGGCTGTAGACGTTCGCGTCACGCCCCGGGGGTTGAAAAAGAAGGTCTCCTTCTCCCGTGTAGTCTGAGTGGTGCTGGCTACCACCCTCAAGCATCAGACACAGTTGTAGTATATTTAAATACCCCAGAAAGTGAAGCGGAACACAGTCGCCCAGATAGCCGAATTGGTAAAGCATTCGAGATCTAATCGAAAGGCGTGGGTTCGGTCCCCACTCTGGGCGCCTGTTTTTCTTTCTTTCTTTCTCACGTAATTAATAATAATAAATAATAATGTAACGTCACTAACTGTAAAAAAATATTCTAACCATTCCCCTATGCTTCTTTGGCGTTGTAGACTGCCGGCATTTCTTCCTGTATTTCTAACGAGCCCCTAATTTACAAACCCTATTATCATGCGAAAGCTTAGCGAGGGCCTCGGTTCTGGCAGCCTTGATGCCAAAGTAGCATAAGAGGGTTTCCCGCCAGTTACCCGCTTATGACAGGCTGTAGACGTTCGCGGCACGCCCCGGGGGTTGAAAAGAAGGTCCCCTTCTCCCCGTGTAGTCTGAGTGGCGCTGGCTACCACCCTCAAGCGTCAGATACAGTTGTAGTGTATAAAAATACCCCAGAAAGTGAAGCGGAACACAGTCGCCCAGATAGCCGAATTGGTAAGGCATTCGAGATTTAATCGAAAGGCGTGGGGTCGGTCCCCACTCTGGGCGCCTGTTTTTCTTTCTTTCTTTCTCACGTAATTAATAATAATAAATAATAATGTAACGTCACTGACGGTAAAAAAATATTCTAACCATTCCCCTATGCCTTCTTTGGCGTTGTAGACTGCCGGCATTTCTTCCTGTATTTCTAACGAGCCCCTCGTTTACAAACCCTATTATCATGCGAAAGCTTAGCGAGGGCCTCGGTTCTGGCAGCCTTGATGCCAAGGTAGCATAAGAGGGTTTCCCGCCAGTTACCCGCTTATGACAGGCTGTAGACGTTCGCGGCACGCCCCGGGAGTTGAAAAGAAGGTCCCCTTCTCCCCGTGTAGTCTGAGTGGCGCTGGCTACCACCCTCAAGCGTCAGATACAGTTGTAGTGTATAAAAATACCCCAGAAAGTGAAGCGGAACACAGTCGCCCAGATAGCCGAATTGGTAAGGCATTCGAGATTTAATCGAAAGGCGTGGGGTCGGTCCCCACTCTGGGCGCCTGTTTTTCTTTCTTTCTTTCTCACGTAATTAATAATAATCAATAATAATGTAACGTCACTGACGGTAAAAAAATATTCTAACCATTCCCCTATGCCTTCTTTGGCGTTGTAGACTGCCGGCATTTCTTCCTGTATTTCTAACGAGCCCCTCGTTTACAAACCCTATTATCATGCGAAAGCTTAGCGAGGGCCTCGGTTCTGGCAGCCTTGATGCCAAGGTAGCATAAGAGGGTTTCCCACCAGTTACCCGCTTATGACAGGCTGTAGACGTTCGCGTCACGCCCCGGGGGTTGAAAAAGAAGGTCTCCTTCTCCCGTGTAGTCTGAGTGGTGCTGGCTACCACCCTCAAGCATCAGACACAGTTGTAGTATATTTAAATACCCCAGAAAGTGAAGCGGAACACAGTCGCCCAGATAGCCGAATTGGTAAAGCATTCGAGATCTAATCGAAAGGCGTGGGTTCGGTCCCCACTCTGGGCGCCTGTTTTTCTTTCTTTCTTTCTCACGTAATTAATAATAATAAATAATAATGTAACGTCACTAACGGTAAAAAAATATTCTAACCATTCCCCTATGCCTTCTTTGGCGTTGTAGACTGCCGGCATTTCTTCCTGTATTTCTAACGAGCCCCTCATTTACAAACCCTATTATCATGCGAAAGCTTAGCGAGGGCCTCGGTTCTGGCAGCCTTGATGCCAAGGTAGCATAAGAGGGTTTCCAGCCAGTTACCCGCTTATGACAGGCTGTACACGTTCGCGTCACGCCCCGGGGGTTGAAAAGAAGGTCCCCTTCTCCCCGTGTAGTCTGAGTGGCGCTGGCTACCACCCTCAAGCGTCAGATACAGTTGTAGTATATAAAAATACCCCAGAAAGTGAAGCGGAACACAGTCGCCCACATAGCCGAATTGGTAAGGCATTCGAGATCTAATCGAAAGGCGTGGGTTCGGTCCCCACTCTGGGCGCCTGTTTTTCTTTCTTTCTTTCTCACGTAATTAATAATAATAAATAATAATGTAACGTCACTAACTGTAAAAAAATATTCTAACCATTCCCCTATGCTTCTTTGGCGTTGTAGACTGCCGGCATTTCTTCCTGTATTTCTAACGAGCCCCTAATTTACAAACCCTATTATCATGCGAAAGCTTAGCGAGGGCCTCGGTTCTGGCAGCCTTGATGCCAAAGTAGCATAAGAGGGTTTCCCGCCAGTTACCCGCTTATGACAGGCTGTAGACGTTCGCGGCACGCCCCGGGGGTTGAAAAGAAGGTCCCCTTCTCCCCGTGTAGTCTGAGTGGCGCTGGCTACCACCCTCAAGCGTCAGATACAGTTGTAGTGTATAAAAATACCCCAGAAAGTGAAGCGGAACACAGTCGCCCAGATAGCCGAATTGGTAAGGCATTCGAGATTTAATCGAAAGGCGTGGGGTCGGTCCCCACTCTGGGCGCCTGTTTTTCTTTCTTTCTTTCTCACGTAATTAAAAATAATAAATAATAATGTAACGTCACTGACGGTAAAAAAATATTCTAACCATTCCCCTATGCCTTCTTTGGCGTTGTAGACTGCCGGCATTTCTTCCTGTATTTCTAACGAGCCCCTCGTTTACAAACCCTATTATCATGCGAAAGCTTAGCGAGGGCCTCGGTTCTGGCAGCCTTGATGCCAAGGTAGCATAAGAGGGTTTCCCGCCAGTTACCCGCTTATGACAGGCTGTAGACGTTCGCGTCACGCCCCGGGGGTTGAAAAAGAAGGTCTCCTTCTCCCGTGTAGTCTGAGTGGTGCTGGCTACCACCCTCAAGCATCAGACACAGTTGTAGTATATTTAAATACCCCAGAAAGTGAAGCGGAACACAGTCGCCCAGATAGCCGAATTGGTAAAGCATTCGAGATCTAATCGAAAGGCGTGGGTTCGGTCCCCACTCTGGGCGCCTGTTTTTCTTTCTTTCTTTCTCACGTAGTTAATAATAATAAATAATAATGTAACGTCACTAACTGTAAAAAAATATTCTAACCATTCCCCTATGCTTCTTTGGCGTTGTAGACTGCCGGCATTTCTTCCTGTATTTCTAACGAGCCCCTAATTTACAAACCCTATTATCATGCGAAAGCTTAGCGAGGGCCTCGGTTCTGGCAGCCTTGATGCCAAAGTAGCATAAGAGGGTTTCCCGCCAGTTACCCGCTTATGACAGGCTGTAGACGTTCGCGGCACGCCCCGGGAGTTGAAAAGAAGGTCCCCTTCTCCCCGTGTAGTCTGAGTGGCGCTGGCTACCACCCTCAAGCGTCAGATACAGTTGTAGTGTATAAAAATACCCCAGAAAGTGAAGCGGAACACAGTCGCCCAGATAGCCGAATTGGTAAGGCATTCGAGATTTAATCGAAAGGCGTGGGGTCGGTCCCCACTCTGGGCGCCTGTTTTTCTTTCTTTCTTTCTCACGTAATTAATAATAATAAATAATAATGTAACATCACTGACGGTAAAAAAATATTCTAACCATTCCCCTATGCCTTCTTTGGCGTTGTAGACTGCCGGCATTTCTTCCTGTATTTCTAACGAGCCCCTCGTTTACAAACCCTATTATCATGCGAAAGCATATCGAGGGCCTCGGTTCTGGCAGCCTTGATGCCAAGGTAGCATAAGAGGGTTTCCCGCCAGTTACCCGCTTATGACAGGCTGTAGACGTTCGCGTCACGCCCCGGGGGTTGAAAAAGAAGGTCCCCTTCTCCCCGTGTAGTCTGACTGGCGCTGGCTACCACCCTCAAGCGTCAGATACAGTTGTAGTGTATAAAAATACCCCAGAAAGTGAAGCGGAACACAGTCGCCCAGATAGCCGAATTGGTAAAGCATTCGAGATCTAATCGAAAGGCGTGGGTTCGGTCCCCAATCTGGGCGCCTGTTTTTCTTTCTTTCTTTCTCACGTAATTAATAATAATAAATAATAATGTAACGTCACTAACGCTAAAAAAATATTCTAACCATTCCCCTATGCCTTCTTTGGCGTTGTAGACTGCCGGCATTTCTTCCTGTATTTCTAACGAGCCCCTCATTTACAAACCCTAATATCATGCGAAAGCTTAGCGAGGGCCTCGGTTCTGGCAGCCTTGATGCCGAGGTAGCACAAGAGGGTTTCCCGCCAGTCACCCGCTTATGACAGGCTGTAGACGTTCGCGTCACGCCCCGGGGGTTAAAAAGAAGGTCCCCTTCTCCCCGTGTTGTCTGAGTGGCGCTGGCTACCACCCTCAAGCGTCAGATACAGTTGTAGTATATAAAAATACCCCAGAAAGTGGAGCGGAACACAGTCGCCCAGATAGCTGAATTGGTAAGGCATTCGAGATCTAATCGAAAGGCGTGGGTTCGGTCCCCACTCTGGGCGCGTGTTTTTCTTTCTTTCTTTCTCACGTAATTAACAATAATAAATAATAATGTAACGTCACTAACGGTAAAAAAATATTCTAACCATTCCCCTATGCCTTTTTTGGCGTTGTAGACTGCCGGCATTTCTTCCTGTATTTCTAACGAGCCCCTCATTTACAAACCCTATTATCATGCGAAAGCTTAGCGAGGGCCTCGGTTCTGCCAGCCTTGATACCAAGGTAGCATAAGAGGGTTTCCCGCAAGTTACCAGCTTATGACAGGCTGTAGACGTTCGCGTCACGCCCCGGGGGTTGAAAAGAAGGTCCCCTTCTCCCAGTGTAGTCTGAGTGGCGCTGGCTGCCACCCTCAAGCGTCAGATACAGTTGTAGTATATAAAAATACCCCATAAAGTGAAGCGGAACACAGTCGCCCAGATAGCCGAATTGGTAAGGCATTCGAGATCTAATCGAAAGGCGTGGGTTCGGTCCCTACTCTAGGCGCGTGTTTTTCTTTCATTCTTTCTCACGTAATTAATAATAATAAATAATAATGTAACGTCACTAACGGTAAAAAAATATTCTAACCATTCCCCTATGCCTTCTTTGGCGTTGTAGACTGCCGGCATTTCTTCCTGTATTTCTAACGAGCCCCTCATTTACAAACCATATTATCATGCGAAAGCTTAGCGAGGGCCTCGGTTCTGGCAGCCTTGATGCCAAGGTAGCATAAGAGGGTTTCCCGCCAGTTACCAGCTTATGACAGGCTGTAGACGTTCGCGTCACGCCCCGGGGGTTGAAAAGAAGGTCCCCTTCTCCCCGTGTAGTCTGAGTGGCCCTGGCTACCACCCTCAAGCGTCAGATACAGTTGTAGTATATAAAAATACCCCAGAAAGTGAAGCGGAACACAGTCGCCCAGATAGCCGAATTGGTAAGGCATTCGAGATCTAATCGAAAGGCGTGGGTTCGGTCCCTACTCTAGGCGCGTGTTTTTCTTTCTTTCTTTCTCACGTAATTAATAATAATAAATAATAATGTAACGTCACTAACGGTAAAAAAATATTCTAACCATTCCCCTATGCCTTCTTTGGCGTTGTAGACTGCCGGCATTTCTTCCTGTATTTCTAACGAGCCCCTCATTTACAAACCCTATTATCATGCGAAAGCTTAGCGACGGCCTCGGTTCTGGCAGCCTTGATGCCAAGGTAGCATAAGAGGGTTTCCAGCCAGTTACCCGCTTATGACAGGCTGTAGACGTTCGCGTCACGCCCCGGGGGTTGAAAAGAAGGTCCCCTTCTCCCCGTGTAGTCTGAGTGGCGCTGGCTACCACCCTCAAGCGTCAGATACAGTTGTAGTATATAAAAATACCCCAGAAAGTGAAGCGGAACACAGTCGCCCAGATAGCCGAATTGGTAAAGCATTCGAGATCTAATCGAAAGGCGTGGGTTCGGTCCCCAATCTGGGCGCCTGTTTTTCTTTCTTTCTTTCTCACGTAATTAATAATAATAAATAATAACGTAACGTCACTAACGCTAAAAAAATATTCTAACCATTCCCCTATGCCTTCTTTGGCGTTGTAGACTGCCGGCATTTCTTCCTGTATTTCTAACGAGACCCTCATTTACAAACCCTATTATCATGCGAAAGCTTAGCGAGGGCCTCGGTTCTGGCAGCCTTGATGCCAAGGTAGCATAAGAGGGTTTCCCGCCAGTTACCCGCTTATGACAGGCTGTAGACGTTCGCGTCATGCCCCGGGGGTTGAAAAGAAGGTCTCCTTCTCCCCGTGTAGTCTGAGTGGCGCTGGCTACCACCCTCAAGCGTCAGATACAGTTGTAGTATATAAAAATCCCCCAGAAAGTGAAGCGGAACACAGTCGCCCAGATAGCTGAATTGGTAAGGCATTCGAGATCTAGTCGAAAGGCGTGGGTTCGGTCCCCACTCTGGGCGCGTGTTTTTCATTCTTTCTTTCTCACGTAATTAATAATAATAAATAATAATGTAACGTCACTAACGCTAAAAAAATATTCTAACCATTCCCCTATGCCTTCTTTGGCGTTGTAGACTGCCAGCATTTCTTCCTGTATTTCTAACGAGCCCCTCATTTACAAACCCTAATATCATGCGAAAGCTTAGCGAGGGCCTCGGTTCTGGCAGCCTTGATGCCGAGGTAGCACAAGAGGGTTTCCCGCCAGTTACCCGCTTATGACAGGCTGTAAACGTTCGCGTCACGCCCCGGGGGTTGAAAAGAAGGTCCCCTTCTCCCCGTGTAGTCTGAGTGGCGCTGGCTACCACCCTCAAGCGTCAGATACAGTTGTAGTATATAAAAATACCCCAGAAAGTGAAGCGGAACACTGTCGCCCACATAGCCGAATTGGTAAGGCATTCGAGATCTAATCGAAAGGCGTGGGTTCGGTCTCCACTCTGGGCGCCTCTTTTTCTTTCTTTCTTTCTCACGTAATTAATAATAATAAATAATAACGTAACGTCACTAACGGTAAAAAAATATTCTAAGCATTCCCGTATGCTTCTTTGGCGTTGTAGACTGCCGGCATTTCTTCCTGTATTTCTAACGAGACCCTCATTTACAAACCCTATTATCATGCGAAAGCTTAGCGAGGGCCTCGGTTCTGGCAGCCTTGATGCCAAGGTAGCATAAGAGGGTTTCCCGCCAGTTACCCGCTTATGACAGGCTGTAGACGTTCGCGTCATGCCCCGGGGGTTGAAAAGAAGGTCTCCTTCTCCCCGTGTAGTCTGAGTGGCGCTGGCTACCACCCTCAAGCGTCAGATACAGTTGTAGTATATAAAAATCCCCCAGAAAGTGAAGCGGAACACAGTCGCCCAGATAGCTGAATTGGTAAGGCATTCGAGATCTAGTCGAAAGGCGTGGGTTCGGTCCCCACTCTGGGCGCGTGTTTTTCATTCTTTCTTTCTCACATAATTAATAATAATAAATAATAATGTAACGTCACTAACGCTAAAAAAATATTCTAACCATTCCCCTATGCCTTCTTTGGCGTTGTAGACTGCCAGCATTTCTTCCTGTATTTCTAACGAGCCCCTCATTTACAAACCCTAATATCATGCGAAAGCTTAGCGAGGGCCTCGGTTCTGGCAGCCTTGATGCCGAGGTAGCACAAGAGGGTTTCCCGCCAGTTACCCGCTTATGACAGGCTGTAAACGTTCGCGTCACGCCCCGGGGGTTGAAAAGAAGGTCCCCTTCTCCCCGTGTAGTCTGAGTGGCGCTGGCTACCACCCTCAAGCGTCAGATACAGTTGTAGTATATAAAAATACCCCAGAAAGTGAAGCGGAACACAGTCGCCCACATAGCCGAATTGGTAAGGCATTCGAGATCTAATCGAAAGGCGTGGGTTCGGTCCCCACTCTGGGCGCCTGTTTTTCTTTCTTTCTTTCTCACGTAATTAATAATAATAAATAATAACGTAACGTCACTAACGGTAAAAAAATATTCTAACCATTCCCCTATGCTTCTTTGGCGTTGTAGACTGCCGGCATTTCTTCCTGTATTTCTAACGAGCCCCTCATTTACAAACCCTATTATCATGCGAAAGCTTAGCGAGGGCCTCGGTTCTGGCAGCCTTGATGCCAAGGTAGCATAAGAGGGTTTCCCGCCAGTTACCCGCTTATGACAGGCTGTAGACGTTCGCGTCACGCCCCGGGGGTTGAAAAGAAGGTCTCCTTCTCCCCGTGTAGTCTGAGTGGCGCTGGCTACCACCCTCAAGCGTCAGATACAGTTGTAGTATATAAAAATCCCCCAGAAAGTGAAGCGGAACACAGTCGCCCAGATAGCTGAATTGGTAAGGCATTCGAGATCTAGTCGAAAGGCGTGGGTTCGGTCCCCACTCTGGGCGGGTGTTTTTCATTCTTTCTTTCTCACGTAATTAATAATAATAAATAATAATGTAACGTCACTAACGCTAAAAAAATATTCTAACCATTCCCCTATGCCTTCTTTGGCGTTGTAGACTGCCGGCATTTCTTCCTGTATTTCTAACGAGCCCCTCATTTACAAACCCTAATATCATGCGAAAGCTTAGCGAGGGCCTCGGTTCTGGCAGCCTTGATGCCGAGGTAGCACAAGAGGGTTTCCCGCCAGTTACCCGCTTATGACAGGCTGTAGACGTTCGCGTCACGCCCCGGGGGTTAAAAAGAAGGTCCCCTTCTCCCCGTGTTGTCTGAGTGGCGCTGGCTACCACCCTCAAGCGTCAGATACAGTTGTAGTATATAAAAATACCCCAGAAAGTGGAGCGGAACACAGTCGCCCAGATAGCTGAATTGGTAAGGCATTCGAGATCTAATCGAAAGGCGTGGGTTCGGTCCCCACTCTGGGCGCGTGTTTTTCTTTCTTTCTTTCTCACGTAATTAATAATAATAAATAATAATGTAACGTCACTAACGGTAAAAAAATATTCTAACCATTCCCCTATGCTTCTTTGGCGTTGTAGACTGCCGGCATTTCTTCCTGTATTTCTAACGAGCCCCTCATTTACAAACCCTATTATCATGCGAAAGCTTAGCGAGGGCCTCGGTTCTGGCAGCCTTGATGCCAAAGTAGCATAAGAGGGTTTCCCGCCAGTTACCCGCTTATGACAGGCTGTAGACGTTCGCGGCACGCCCCGGGGGTTGAAAAGAAGGTCCCCTTCTCCCCGTGTAGTCTGAGTGGCGCTGGCTACCACCCTCAAGCGTCAGATACAGTTGTAGTGTATAAAAATACCCCAGAAAGTGAAGCGGAACACAGTCGCCCAGATAGCCGAATTGGTAAGGCATTCGAGATATAATGGAAAGGCGTGGGTTCGGTCCCCACTCTGGGCGCGTGTTTTTCTTTCTTTCTTTCTCACGTAATTAATAATAATAAATAATAATGTAACGTCACTAACGGTAAAAAAATATTCTAACCATTCCCCTATGCCTTTTTTGGCGTGATAGACTGCCGGCATTTCTTCCTGTATTTCTAACGAGCCCCTCATTTACAAACCCTATTATCATGCGAAAGCTTAGCGAGGGCCTCGGTTCTGGCAGCCTTGATGCCAAGGTAGCATAAGAGGGTTTCCCGCCAGTTACCAGCTTATGACAGGCTGTAGACGTTCGCGTCACGCCCCGGGGGTTGAAAAGAAGGTCCCCTTCTCCCCGTGTAGTCTGAGTGGCACTGGCTACCACCCTCAAGCGTCAGATACAGTTGTAGTATATAAAAATCCCCCAGAAAGTGAAGCGGAACACAGTCGCCCAGATAGCTGAATTGGTAAGGCATTCGAGATCTAGTCGAAAGGCGTGGGTTCGGTCCCCACTCTGGGCGGGTGTTTTTCATTCTTTCTTTCTCACGTAATTAATAATAATAAATAATAATGTAACGTCACTAACGCTAAAAAAATATTCTAACCATTCCCCTATGCCTTCTTTGGCGTTGTAGACTGCCGGCATTTCTTCCTGTATTTCTAACGAGCCCCTCATTTACAAACCCTATTATCATGCGAAAGCTTAGCGAGGGCCTCGGTTCTGGCAGCCTTGATGCCAAGGTAGCATAAGAGGGTTTCCCGCCAGTTACCCGCTTATGACAGGCTGTAGACGTTCGCGTCACGCCCCGGGGGTTGAAAAGAAGGTCTCCTTCTCCCCGTGTAGTCTGAGTGGCGCTGGCTACCACCCTCAAGCGTCAGATACAGTTGTAGTATATAAAAATCCCCCAGAAAGTGAAGCGGAACACAGTCGCCCAGATAGCTGAATTGGTAAGGCATTCGAGATCTAGTCGAAAGGCGTGGGTTCGGTCCCCACTCTGGGCGGGTGTTTTTCATTCTTTCTTTCTCACGTAATTAATAATAATAAATAATAATGTAACGTCACTAACGCTAAAAAACTATTCTAACCATTCCCCTATGCCTTCTTTGGCGTTGTAGACTGCCGGCATTTCTTCCTGTATTTCTAACGAGCCCCTCATTTACAAACCCTAATATCATGCGAAAGCTTAGCGAGGGCCTCGGTTCTGGCAGCCTTGATGCCGAGGTAGCACAAGAGGGTTTCCCGCCAGTTACCCGCTTATGACAGGCTGTAGACGTTCGCGTCACGCCCCGGGGGTTAAAAAGAAGGTCCCCTTCTCCCCGTGTTGTCTGAGTGGCGCTGGCTACCACCCTCAAGCGTCAGATACAGTTGTAGTTTATAAAAATACCCCAGAAAGTGGAGCGGAACACAGTCGCCCAGATAGCTGAATTGGTAAGGCATTCGAGATCTAATCGAAAGGCGTGGGTTCGGTCCCCACTCTGGGCGCGTGTTTTTCTTTCTTTCTCACGTAATTAATAATAATAAATAATAATGTAACGTCACTAACGGTAAAAAAATATTCTAACCATTCCCCTATGCTTCTTTGGCGTTGTAGACTGCCGGCATTTCTTCCTGTATTTCTAACGAGCCCCTCATTTACAAACCCTATTATCATGCGAAAGCTTAGCGAGGGCCTCGGTTCTGGCAGCCTTGATGCCAAAGTAGCATAAGAGGGTTTCCCGCCAGTTACCCGCTTATGACAGGCTGTAGACGTTCGCGGCACGCCCCGGGGGTTGAAAAGAAGGTCCCCTTCTCCCCGTGTAGTCTGAGTGGCGCTGGCTACCACCCTCAAGCGTCAGATACAGTTGTAGTGTATAAAAATACCCCAGAAAGTGAAGCGGAACACAGTCGCCCAGATAGCCGAATTGGTAAGGCATTCGAGATATAATGGAAAGGCGTGGGTTCGGTCCCCACTCTGGGCGCGTGTTTTTCTTTCTTTCTTTCTCACGTAATTAATAATAATAAATAATAATGTAACGTCACTAACGGTAAAAAAATATTCTAACCATTCCCCTATGCCTTTTTTGGCGTTGTAGACTGCCGGCATTTCTTCCTGTATTTCTAACGAGCCCCTCATTTACAAACCCTATTATCATGCGAAAGCTTAGCGAGGGCCTCGGTTCTGGCAGCCTTCATGCCAAGGTAGCATAAGAGGGTTTCCCGCCAGTTACCAGCTTATGACAGGCTGTAGACGTTCGCGTCACGCCCCGGGGGTTGAAAAGAAGGTCCCCTTCTCCCCGTGTAGTCTGAGTGGCGCTGGCTACCACCCTCAAGCGTCAGATACAGTTGTAGTATATAAAAATACCCCAGAAAGTGAAGCGGAACACAGTCGCCCAGATAGCCGAATTGGTAAGGCATTCGAGATCTAATCGAAAGGCGTGGGTTCGGTCCCTACTCTGGGCGCGTGTTTTTCTTTCTTTCTTTCTCACGTAATTAATAATAATAAATAATAATGTAACGTCACTAACGGTAAAAAAATATTCTAACCATTCCCCTATGCCTTCTTTGGCGTTGTAGACGGCCGGCATTTCTTCCTGTATTTCTAACGAGCCCCTCATTTACAAACCCTATTATCATGCGAAAGCTTAGCGAGGGCCTCGGTTCTGGCAGCCTTGATGCCAAGGTAGCATAAGAGGATTTCAAGCCAGTTACCCGCTTATGACAGGCTGTAGACGTTCGCGTCACGCCCCGGGGGTTGAAAAGAAGGTCCCCTTCTCCCCGTGTAGTCTGAGTGGCGCTGGCTACCACCCTCAAGCGTCAGATACAGTTGTAGTATATAAAAATACCCCAGAAAGTGAAGCGGAACACAGTCGCCCACATAGCCGAATTGGTAAGGCATTCGAGATCTAATCGAAAGGCGTGGGTTCGGTCCCCACTCTGGGCGCCTGTTTTTCTTTCTTTCTTTCTCACGTAATTAATAATAATAAATAATAATGTAACGTCACTAACGGTAAAAAAATATTCTAACCATTCCCCTATGCTTCTTTTGCGTTGTAGACTGCCGGCATTTCTTCCTCTATTTCTAACGAGCCCCTCATTTACAAACCCTATTATCATGCGAAAGCTTAGCGAGGGCCTCGGTTCTGGCAGCCTTGATGCCAAAGTAGCATAAGAGGGTTTTCCGCCAGTTACCCGCTTATGACAGGCTGTAGACGTTCGCGGCACGCCCCGGGGGTTGAAAAGAAGGTCCCCTTCTCCCCGTGTAGTCTGAGTGGTGCTGGCTACCACCCTCAAGCGTCAGATACAGTTGTAGTATATAAAAATACCCCAGAAAGTGAAGCGGAACACAGTCGCCCACATAGCCGAATTGGTAAGGCATTCGAGATCTAATCGAAAGGCGTGGGTTCGGTCCCCACTCTGGGCGCCTGTTTTTTTTTCTTTCTTTCTCACGTAATTAATAATAATAAATAATAATGTAACGTCACTGACGGTAAAAAAATATTCTAACCATTCCCCTATGCCTTCTTTGGCGTTGTAGACTGCCGGCATTTCTTCCTGTATTTCTAACGAGCCCCTCGTTTACAAACCCTATTATCATGCGAAAGCTTAGCGAGGGCCTCGGTTCTGGCAGCCTTGATGCCAAGGTAGCATAAGAGGGTTTCCCGCCCGTTACCCCGCTTATGACAGGCTGTAGACGTTCGCGTCACGCCCCGGGGGTTGAAAAAGAAGGTCCCCTTCTCCCCGTGTAGTCTGAGTGGCGCTGGCTACCACCCTCAAGCGTCAGACACAGTTGTAGTATATTTAAATGCCCCAGAAAGTGAAGCGGAACACAGTCGCCCAGATAGCCGAATTGGTAAAGCATTCGAGATCTAATCGAAAGGCGTGGGTTCGGTCCCCACTCTGGGCGCGTGTTTTTCTTTCTTTCTTTCTCACGTAATTAATAATAATAAACAATAATGTAACATCACTAACGGTAAAAAATATTCTACCCATTCCCCTATGCCTTCTTTGGTGTCGTAGAATGCTAGCATTTCTTCCTGTATTTTCTAACGAGCACCTCATTTGCAAACCTATTATATATATATATATATATATATATATATATATATATATATATATATATATATATATATATATATATATATATATATATAAATATATATATATATATATATATTTATATATACATTTATATATCATATAGATATATATATATATATATATGTATATATATATATATATATATATATATATATATATATATATATATATATATATATATATATATATATATATATATATATATATATATATATATATATATATATATATATATATATATATATATATATATATATATATATATATATATATATATATATATATATATATATATATATATATATATATATTTATATATATATATATATATATATATATATATATATATATATATATTTTATATTTATATATATATATTTTTTCTTCACTTTCTTTCTTTCTTTCCAAATTCTTAATCTGTTTCAATGATCTACCACATCCTCCTCTTTGCTTTCCGAGGTTTTCTCAACTGCCAACCCTTATTTCTGTGTTATTTTCAACGAGCCCCTCATTTTCCTATTCTGATTCGCTACATGCATAGCGAGGGCCTCTGTTCTGGCAGTCTTGTTGCCAAAGGGAGCTTAAGAGGGTTCAAAGCTGGTCGACCACTCTGGACATGTCGTAGACACTCGAGTCACGACCCGGGGGTTAAAAAGAAGGTCCCCTTCACCCCGATTAGTCCGAATGGCGCTGGCTACCACCCCCAAGCACAGGAAACAAACATATCTAACATAAATACCCCAGAAAGTGAATGGGAAAATCGCCCCGCCGGTAGCGTAGTGGTTATCGCACCAGACCGGTATTCTGGAGGTCGTGGGTTCAGATCCCACCTGGCGGGCATTTTTTCTTCACTTTCTTTCTTTCTTTCCAAATTCTTAATCTGTTTCAATGATCTACCACATCCTCCTCTTTGCTTTCCGAGGTTTTCTCGACTGCCAACCCTTATTTCTGTGTTATTTTCAACGAGCCCCTCATTTTCCTATTCTGATTCGCTACATGCATAGCGAGGGCCTCTGTTCTGGCAGTCTTGTTGCCAAAGGGAGCTTAAGAGGGTTCAAAGCTGGTCGACCACTCTGGACATGTCGTAGACACTCGAGTCACGACGCGGGGGTTAAAAAGAAGGTCCCCTTCACCCCGATTAGTCCGAATGGTGCTGGCTACCACCCCCAAGCACAGGAAACAAACATATCTAACATAAATACCCCAGAAAGTGAATGGGAAAATCGCCCCGCCGGTAGCGTAGTGGTTATCGCACCAGACCGGTATTCTGGAGGTCGTGGGTTCGGATCCCACCTGGCGGGCATTTTTTCTTCACTTTCTTTCTTTCTTTCCAAATTCTTAATCTGTTTCAATGATCTACCACATCCTCCTCTTTGCTTTCCGAGGTTTTCTCGACTGCCAACCCTTATTTCTGTGTTATATATATATATATATATATATATATATATATATTTATTTATATATACATTTATATATCATATAGATATAAATGAGGGGCTCGTTGTAATAACACAGAAATAAGAATTTGGCAGTCAAGAAAACCTCAGAATGGAAAGGGGAGGATGTAGAAGGTCATTGAAACAGATAAAGAATTTGGAAAATACGAAAGTGGAGAAAAACGCCCGCCAGGTGGGCTCCGAACCCACCACCTCCAGAATACCAGTCTGGTGCGATGACCACTACGGTACCGGCGGGGCTACTTTAGCCTCCACTTTCAGGGGTACCTATGTTCAGGTGTTTTTGTTGCCTTTGCCTCCTTTGCCGTTGTAGACTGCTGACCTATTTTTCTGTATATATATATATATATAAAGATATATATATATATATATATATATATATATCTATATATATATATATATATATATAGGTTGGGGGGGTCATAAAAAGATGCAGAATTTTTTTATTAAAAAAAGTGGTGAAAAAATGCCCGCCAGGTGGGATCCGAACCCACGACCTCCAGAATACCGGTCTTGTGCGCGGGTTCGGATCCCACCCGGCGGGGATTTTCTCACCACTTTCTTTTCGACTCAAAAAATTCTGCTTCTCTATCTATGACCCCCAACAACCTCCCGTTTGCTTTCGGAGGTTTTCTTGACTGCCAACCCTTATTTTCTGTCTTATTTCACGGAACCCCTCATTTCGTATATATATATATATATATATATATATATATATATATATATATATATATATATATATATATATATATAT